>NC_044905.1:9492860-9796202 GCF_001633185.2 Quercus lobata | reverse complement strand
ACTTTTTTTCTGAGGTACCCAGATTGTGTTTTCTTATCTACTTGTCTTCCTCAATAGAAATTCAACTTGTCTCTTTTGATTCTGTTTCTGGGTCTTCATTAAAATCTTTTTATCTATCTGGGTTTTCGTTAATTTCTCTTTTATCTTGCTATTATCGTACGGTCAACCAACTCCACTTGTATATGTGCTTTCCTGTTTCCAAATCAAGTCAAATATTAAATCCAAAACTAACCCGACCTGACTCCAGATCCACCTCTTCTATCGCCCCGATCCCCTGTGGTCGGAGCCTAAGTCCATTTCCCCAACCTGGAAGACGCGATCGAAGTTTTCGTCGATGGGTACTTTGTGAAAGTCCCAAAGGGCATGACGATCCTTCAAGATTGCGAAATCTCCGGCGTCGATATCCCTCGATTCTGCTATCACAGTCGCCTCTCCATCATCGAAAACTGCCGCATGTGCCTCGTCGAGGTAAAGAAAATGCCCAAACCCGTCACCTCTTGTGCCATGCTCGCTCTTCCTGGTTTGTTTTCTCTCTCTCTTTCTTCTCACTTTTCTTGCCACTGCCGACCTAGGCAGACTCTCCCTTTTTCCCCCAAAATTCGCAGTTTAAGGCTGTGGTCAGTACTACCTAGATTGTGAAGGAAATGATCATGGGATTTTGGGTATGAAGTTTGGGTTTGAGATTATGGGGGAGAGGGTGTGAGATTATTTTCTTTGCTTTTAGATTTTGGTGGAAAGGGGGTATGAGGCTTTGGGTTTTAGATTTTGGTGGAGTGAGTGACGAAGAGAGAGAGATGGAGAGGTGGAGGCCAGCGGTGGCAAGGAGGTTGTGGGTGGAGGTTGCCGACGACGGTGAGGCCTTGCACCATAGCACTGTGAGACAGAGAGATAGAGAATGAGAAAGCAAGAGAGAGTCCAACGAGAGAGAAAATGAATGTTTTTTTTTTTTTTTTTAATAACAGTTTTCTTAATTTTTTTTAATTACAAAAAAAAAACCACCAAAACGACGTCGTTTTGGTTCACTTAACGATAGTAGATAACTGAGGTCTAACAGAGTATGGAATTGACAACAATTGAAAGTTAGAGGACTGAAATGACAAAACTGAAAGTTAAAGGACTAAAATGAAAAAGGCTGAAAGTTAGAGGGTCAGTTTTGCATTTTTGCCACACAAAAAAAAAAAAAAAAAAAAAAAAAGTAGTACGAACTCAACCAAAAAAAAATATATATATATTGCAAATATATTTGTAAAGTCATTGGCAAAAAAAGGAATATATGTAAAATGTTTTAAATAATAAATAAGGAGAGAGAAACAAAAATGCTATTAATTAAGTGAATGAGGTGTAAGTCAATTAGCATTTCATGCTATTTTTTTAACCATTAGATCAATTAGTCACAAACCCGTACTGCGCACGGGAACTTACCTATTTGTGTAATACCATATGTTTAAATTTGATAAAGAATCCATTACTTGAACGTGTAATGGCTTGCAAAAAATTTGCTAGACGTTTTCAGATTTTGCAAAAAAAAAAAAAAATCGTAAATTTTGAGAGAAAAACTTCCAAAATGCCAAAAAATATTTAAAAAATCAAAAGATTCACTATCTATAAATTATTAAAAAAAACAAAATATATATGTGACTACACAATAGAGAAACATAAGAGATAAGAGAAAGATGTGTTATCTTCAAAAGAATGATTTATGGTTACCAAAAATATCGATATTAAAACTTCTAAAATGACAAAAAAATTAAAGAATCAAAATAGTCAAAACCTAGAAATTATAGAAACAACATAAAAAAATGTGACTATAGTGTTACCTTTAAAAGAAATAATTCATCACTATAGTCGTGGAAATTTGTCAAATAGTTTCAATATTGCAAAGTAATATCTCAAAAACCTTCCACCACCAAGAGCTTTTGAGCCATTGTGTTTTCAGCTAATAAAATTAGTTTAATTATTAGCTGAAAACAAAATCATACGACGAACGCACCTTCAACTTATTTGTATTAATAAGAATCTTGGTGCAGTGGTCACTCCACAAGTATAAATACTTGTGGGGTGTGGGGGGTAAGGGTCTGGGTTCAAGTCTCCAAGAGGGAGTTTCACATATATATACACTCAGATTAGGCTAGAGTAGAAATTCTATCTTATATAAAATTAAATAAATAAATAAAAAATCTTGACATTAATGTTTGATATGTCAAAACTCAAAGAGTCCAACAAAAGATGGATTTCAGTAAGAGGAAAAACTACTCCTCCATAGCTTTGTATATTTTCCGTTGACAATACAATGTAGCTAAACAACAACTTAATAGAAAACGGCCATACATATAAATATAAGACATTGACCAATCTTTATAAAAAGATGTCAGTTTCAATATTCACTTCATGATGAAAGGTCCTCATTTTTGTTTCACCACAACATGGTGAAGCTCCAACATCAAACACTCAAACCCTTAAAAAAATCAAATAAAAAATAAAGTCGGAGTTTTTTATTTATAACAATATTATTTTTAGATGATATTTGTTCAACATCACTTAAAATTGGTACCCCCTTCAATGCATTTTGCTACTGTGTTTGTGTTTATGTGAGTGTGACAATATATGTGAGTTTCTGATTTACAACAAAGAAAACAATTAAATAAATGTTCTAAGGCATCCTATAAAGGAAGAGACAATCTTATACTAATGTAGCCTATAATAAGATTCACAAGTAATAGAGATAACAATGGTTTATAACATGATCCTGCAAAGAGCTTTTGAAACTTTAATAGAGCAATATCTGATAGAGGACCTTATAATATTAGACAGATGGGAAATACTTGTTTAGATTGAAGGGCAGGGAATAAAATTCTTCACTCCTTGTGTCAACCTTGAAGGATCGAAACTTGTCCCACCAATGTTTACCTCTGTCTTTCTTGATTCTAGGGTCTTGATTCTAGGGTCTTGATGCAATGTCTTGTCCAGGAAATATGACATGCAGCCAGCAACAAAAGGTTCTGATCAAACATCATCTTCTCCGCAATTAGTTTTTGGGTTTTAGGTCTTCTATACAAACAGTTTTTAAATAGGAGGAGAGTAGAGGTGGTGGGAGAGTATTATTGTATTTGGCTAGAAGTCTAATTTGCATTAGGGTTTTTTTTTTTTTTTTTTTTCCCATTAACGAAAAAAAAATAGTGATGACATGAAAAATTGTGGAAGATTAAGAGGTTTCGATTATATATATATATATATATATATATATATATTGATTACAAATTTACGGTTTACAAATGGTGTAACTCTTGTCAAGTTACATCAAGTGTAACTTGAACCCATCTCATATATATATATATATATATATTCAATATAATTATTTAGTATCTGCTTCTTTATACTTCAAAAAATAAGCCTATCACCTAATTGAAAATGATATGAGAATGACATATTTAGAAAATATAGATAAATTGAGAAATTTAAAACTATTAATCAAATTCTAATCTCACTAACACCACCACAAACACCCCGACTTAATAAAGTCACTTTTCAACTTGAAAGATTGGATAAAATAGGTTAAAATATAAAAGGGAAGAAGAAAATCAAATTATAAAAAGTAGTACACACATTGTAAATAAACTATAAATACTTGAGATTATGACTTTAAAATATTATATATATTTTATTTAAAAAAGAATAACGCATGGGAAAAGATTAGTTATTATTATAAGAACTAGGGCGGTGAATTTATATAAGGCAACAATGATGAATGAGTTGACTTTTTTTTAGAGTTAGAGTTTCAACCTATGACGTATGAATGAATAAACTAAACAATATTAAGAATATAACATTGTCACAATGGTTCACATTAGCTATTGTCATTTGAGTAATATCACTTTCATTCTTAATAAAACTTTTATAATGCATTAATCATGATATTAATCATGGCGTAGTATAGCAATAAATTATAATAAGTAGCAATAAAATTGGTGAATACAATCACTTTCCTTGCAACAAAAAGATCCTCTATAATGACAACTCTGTTTGTGCAACTTTATTACTCATATCTTGTCATGTGGCGAGTTATGATAAAAATTGTATAAGTTTTTGTGGTTTAAATATTTTTCATGGACAATTGATTTAAACTAAAATCCAAAAGGTACAGGCCCACAACATCAACTTGGGCATTCTTGTAGGTTTAAGTTAGCTCAATCAGTAAAATTTCTTACCGTCAAATAAGAAATTTAGAGTTTTATTCTCTTTTATACTAAAATCTAATTTATATTTTAATATGATGATAAAGGATAATCATTAAAAATGGATGTCAAAAATTGAATGTAGGCCTCTTAAAACAGGAAAAAAAAGAAGAAAAAGGACATTCCAAAATGTACGGTATTAACATATTGACACGATTTAATCTCACGGGCTCACAGGTAGCCACTCACCTCCCATCAATTTCGGTGCCGTCAAAGTGAAGATAGTCAGTCATATGATGATTATAAGTTAAACAATAATTAAAATCGAAAAGAGACAAATTTTAAGATAGGAAATATAAATAATTATACGCCAATAAGTTTTTCATTGGTTCATTGTACATTGGTTGATTTGTGTTTCTGCATAAATCTCCAGTCACTCTTTGCTAGTTGCAACTGCCAATAGAACAATTACAATATATCATATTATTTATTAATGGAAAATACTAATGAGTATCTTTAGGAAAATTTTGACATTAATTTTATGAGAAATAAAAAAAGTTGTCAAAACATTAATTGTTTTTTTTCTTTTTCCATAAAATCTTTTTTTAACTAGATTGTTAACCAATACTCTAAGAGCACTCATTCCCATGACCCTATATTTATATCCGTCTAACCCTATAATAAAACATACTCCCTATAACATGATGTAGGTCAATTCCTCTTACATCTTTTTTTGTGCTACACTCAGGAGCTCACACGTCAATGGAGAATGCTCAATGAAGAAGACTTACTTTGCATTATTAATATGTCATATTTATATATTGTGTGCATGGTTTTTATAATCTCTGTGCATACATGAACATTCTAAACCTAGCTATGATATTATAATTATCCAGTCTAGGAGTTTAGGTCTGCATCATGTTACAACATTGCGGTTGGTTAGACAGAACACAATGAACAAATATTTCTTGTTCTTTTTCTTTTTCTTGTCTAGTTGAACAGAATTTAAATATGTAAGAGTATTTCTCACATTATAATATTAGTCAATGTTAATTACACATTTTATTTGTAGATTTCGGTTAACTCAACTTCTAAAATTTATTTTCATCAAATAATAGATTTAGGGTTCGATCACCTCCTGTACCAAAATTTAATTGATATCTTGATAATTGATAATGAAGAGCAATTATTAGGACCTAACATCATAAGTTGAAACTTGTTCTAAAAAAAAAAATTAAACTATTTTTTTTTTTTTAGGGAAATGTTAACGGATGCTCTAATAGCATTGATTTAAGATATATTTTTAGAAATTTTTTATGGGAAAAGAAAAAAATTAAAATTTTCAACAGTTTTTTTTTAATATTTTTTATGAAAGTGGTGTCAAAATTTTTCTATAATAGTTTATTAATAATTTTCCTTAAGACACCCATTAACATAACCCTTCTTTTTAATGTGACTTCTATTGTAATCACAATAAAATATGCTTAATTAGTCTTAATTAAGTTAACTCTTAATTAGCATTGAAGTCATATAAATAATTTGTAAATTACAATTTGTTTACCCTAACTCTTAATTAGCATTGAAGTCATATAAATAATTTGTAAATTACAATTTGTTTAAAGGGTCATTCTACCGTATCCCCCCCCCCCCACCAAAAAAAGGGGGGGGTACAGTACCCCCTAAATCTGAACCCTTCATTTAGTATTGTCTTAATCTTGTTCGTTGATGTAATTTTAATGCGTTTTGGTTACCAGCTAAACAGGTTTTATATATAAACCAAAAATTATAACATTCATCATACTTTTCTCCTCTCACATTTGCCTCTCTACCTCTGCTTGCTCTGTCTCGGTTTGCCTCTCTAAACAAAACCCTCAAAATAGCTAAAACCATACAAGAACCAGAGACCAAAATTGGAATTTAACCATGATTTCCCAACTATTTAGTTCGTAGGCACGGTTTTAAAAGTATATTATTTACTAACATCTCGAGTCTAAAAGACTCGATTTTGGGCTTATAAACCGAGTCTTTGAGGCTCGGTTTTTATGATCTGATCAAATCCAATGTGGCTTTTTTCCCATGTGGCGTCCACCTGGAAAACGAGTCTCTAAGACTCAATTTATAAGCCGACCCTTTAAGCATCGATTTGTATGTGACGTGGCAATCTGGGTGGAAGACCTAGAAACCGAGTCTCTAAGACTTGATTTCAAATAGGGGTTTTTTCAAAATTAACGCCTTTCACTCTAACTCTCCACTCTCACTCACCCTCTCTCTCACACAGACTAGTCTCACGCTCTCACTCACCCTCTCACTCTTACACAGAACCTCTGAACGCCTCTCTCACTCACCCTCTCCTCTCTCACTCACCTTCTTCTCTCACTCAACCTCCACTCTCAGTCTCCACTATTTCACATTCATCATCTTTTCTGAAAGATTTGATAAAGCCACAGCGAGGTGTACAGAGCTTTGATAAAGTATCCACTCTCAATCTCCACTCTCACTCACAGAGCTTTGAGTTCCTTCAGTCTACGCGGTCTCTCAAAACTAAAAAAAAAAAAGGTGAGTCGCTTTATGCAAAGTGTGTTTCACTGTTTGGTTGCCGAGAAACAGTAGGAAAAATCAAAGAAACTTTGGTTTCAATTCATTTTTTTCTATTTTGGTTTCTACATTGAATTTCTAATATAACTGTTAAAAAAGATCGAAACTTTATTGTTTTTTGAGACTGAATTGGTTTGTGGAATCGGATTATGTTTCTGGGTTTGTTTATATTTGTTGAGGATTTAATTTCAGTGCTTTGTTGATCAAAATTTACTTTGATCTAAGTTTGATTTGGTCAGTTATGGTAAATTGTTACTAAGAATGGGGAGAGAGAGAGAGAGAGATATATATATATATATATATTTATATCCTTGTTGGGTTGCTGAGGATTTAATTTTTAGTTGTTTTTTGGAAAAAATTTACTCTGATTTAGTTCTCTTTCTCTAAACTTTGCTAGAGTGGACAAAATGCTTTGGGTGTTTTTACTTTTAATTCTTTGCTTTATAGTTTTTTTCTGTTTTTTTTTAATCCCTTAGTACACTGCCTGTGTGCTTTGGTTTCTTGTTTTGTTTTGTTTTTTTTTTTTTTTTTTTTTTTTTTTTTTTTTAACAATTACAGTAACATTGGCTTGCTAGGTTACTAAGGATTTAATTTTAGTCCTTTGTTGGAGAAAATATACTTTGATTTAGTGATTTTAGAGATGTTAGTAATATATATACTCTCTCTAAAATCAGTATTGTCTAACATGAATGTAAATCATGTCATGTTCATGCATTGACACCAAAAGACTCAAGATATATTGTTTTTATCTTCTACTAAATAAAAGAATAAAAGTTACAAACTTCTCATAAAAAAGAAAACAGAAAAAAGAAAAGGAAAGTCATATTCCAGCTGACCCCACACACAATAAAAATAAGGAAGAAGAAGATTGACCTAAACAACAAGAAATGATGTGCCATATTAACCATTTTCAAAAATTGTGTGAACTTTCCCCATAAAACCAGATCAACAGTCCCAATTTAGAGCCCACGGAGCTCTCATTGTCTTGGCCTTTCGGGCACCTCAATGAGCCTTTCAGAGAAGAGGGGTGAAACATATATGCTCCCTGAATTCTTTTTTCGTAATCTCACACACCTTCATACAAAAAACACGTCCAAAGAGAGTTCATTTATGAAAAATAAAAGGCTTTAACAACTAATTAAAAGTTGGCCGCAGTGCTACACACATTTGAAAGGAAGTCCTTTTATAAAAAGAGAATTAGCAGTTTACTCTTTCTTTATAGTTTTTTTTTTTTTTTTTTCTTGGACAAGAAAGAAAAATTCATTGGGAACCAAGACTAGGCCAGCATGTAAATGAAGTTACAAAGTAAACCTCCTTTAGTTCAAATAAAACCATATTAATGGTTGGTAAGAATTTCCATGCACCTAATATCCAACTGTGTAAAAAGAAACCTCACAGAGGTTAGATGACCTCATGTTAATACAGCTTTAGAAGAAATGCTATCATACACAGCGAAAGCATTTCGGAAATTAAAACAATGAACCACCTTTGTAAAACAGAGAATCACAATACATTAGATCGAATTTTGAAGTTGAAGCTACAATTGGTAACAAGACTCACATTACTTCTGCAAACTGTAAAAAAGTTGTAAGGTTAAATTTTAATCAACCATCTTGTTGGCTTTATTCCATGCCAAATTTGCTTGTATTTCAGCATTTAGTAACCCTGTATTTAGGTAGGTTTTGTTGTAAGGGTAATGAGTGACATAGAGTGTTGATTGCTCAAGAGTGTGCAAGAAAACAGAGATTTGCGGCTTGATCTCGCGGGTGACTCGCGGCTGCAAGCCGCCAGATGCAGCACACGTGCCAAGCATGCCAGAATGTGAACAGTCATGCTAGCTGGAGCACTACAGGACAAAACATGACAACTGGCCATACGGTTATCTCGCGACTGGATCTCGCGACTCAGTCAAGTCGTGAGGCCAAGCCGCAAGCCACCCCTATTTTGAAAAACCTGACGTTTCACATTCTCTTCTCACCCCAGTATAAATACCCCTTATACCCACAAATGTAAGATAGCTTTCAGAGAGAATTTTGAGAGAGAAACCCTAGAGTAAAACAAGATTGATTCATCTACAATCTATACATAAGAGTCTCTTCAAATTCCTCAACTCTCTTCCTCTCCATTGTCAAATCCTTGAGAGACATTTTACCAAAACCTTGTTCTCACCATTTCCATTATTGTGAGAGGGCTGTTTGGTGTTCTGGGAAGCAGTTAGGAAGGAACCAATTTACATTGGTTGATGCTATGGTCAAGTAGCGGAATCCGAGAAGCTAGAATAGAAAAAGGTTCAGCGCAACCTCGTTGGACAAGAAGCTTGGAGGGCTTAGATGCACTGGGTAGATTAGGCTTGGAGGATCTATTGCTGTCTATGTATCCCAACTACATTTTCTAGTGGATTGTTTACCGCTTGGAGGGCTGCGGAGAGGTTTTACGCCGAGGGCTTCGGTTTCCTCTTTGATAACACATCGCGTGTTGTCTTTGTGTTTGCATCTTCCTTCCCTTTTATCTTTGCCTTTTATTATCTGCTGTGGGTTGTGATTTTAATTTGGCTTAGATTGTTTACTAATTCTGTTTTATAGCTTTTGTTCATTTTCCGCACACTAGTTGTTTGACATAAAGCTTGAATTGGTTAATTTGTAAATTGGGGGTCTAAACGTTCAAGGGTGTTTTTACACTATTTGAACTTTCAAAAGTCATAAAATTTGAGACTTGTATGGTCCAAAAGATAAACTGAATTAGAAAAAGGACTCCCACAGCCGACGAACAGAGATGAGATTTTGGATATAAACATCTGAGATATTCATCTGCTGAGTAAAGCTCCATGTATTAACACCTATATGGATATTACAGCTTCACAGAGAAATTCCAAAATCCCTATCCTAGCACTATTAGCAGAACTTTGTAATACTAGACTGCCTGTTTCATCTATTCAAATACTTGTTCCATCTTTTCTGCAGATCCTTGTAATCCACGAGATGATAACTAGATATTATAGGAATATACATCTAGTTTTATATTTTTCTCAGTCATTTCTAAGATCATCAAGTCAACTTTATCAAACTCCTTGAGATTCATATAGAGAGTCATCATCACATTGAAAGGAAGTGAGTGCATGGCATAACCTTTACTTCTCATTTTTTCAAGTAAAGATTCTGCCTTTCCTCTCATTTTGGCTCTCACATAAGCATTGAGAAGAGCCCCATATATCCTCCTGTCTTTCAACCTATCTGGTAGCTCCAGGAAGTAATCTTCAGCTCTAGAAATTCCATGAACCTTGCCAATTAGATCTAATTGAATTGCAGCATCACTAGCTACTACTCTAAACCCCTCTCCTCTGTTGTTCATCCAATCATAAACCTGTAAAATGCATAAAATTTCAAACCTAATAATAATGCAAGCCAAGGCTTTTCATCCAAATGAATAAATATAAAAAGTAAGAAATGGTTAATCAATGAAAGAATTATAGAGCTATAACCCAATACATCAGTTTATGATGAAATCTACAGTGCCAAAATGCTAATTAGAATGGAAATACCCTTGAGCTTTCAATTAACAGATTATTACAAAAGGTCATGTTTAATTTCACAGAATGGACTATTTTGTTCATGATAACTTCAGCATCTACCATTCATTATAACCCCATATTCACGATATGCTTACCATCTGTCCAAGAAATTTATGCCCTCATTTAATAAAGAGGATCTTATGAATAGAAAAAACCCAAGCACAATAATAAATGAAAATTTTAGCATGTGGGTGCACAGAATGAATTTTTTCAAGCAGGAATCACTCATGTATTGTAACCCTTCAAGTCATGTCAGAAATTTTTTGTCCTCATCCAACAAAGAGGAGCTTACAAACAGCGGAATCCAGCACAGAATATGCTCTTCATTCTTTGAGATATAGGAAAACCAGATAAAGGCATCCAAAACCTTCCATGGATTTTTTTGTTTTCAACTACATGAATATGATCTTAGACAGTAAGTGCATAAAGGTTGCTATTTGACCTCACAACCAACACTATTTATCATAAAACCGAAAAACTCAACACTATATTATAACAATGAATCCAAAGAAGGATGATGTTTGTGTGGCTTTACCAGGCAAATCTATATATTACTAAAATCTGAAGCGTAGCATTTAATATTGCTACTCTCAAGTTATGCCACATCAGCTGCCACGTCATTTTTTTTTTTTTTTATAAATATAATTTTTCCTACAATTTTAAAATGGTTTTTACAATTTTTAGCCATATAAATGCAGTTCACTACTTATTTATTTACTTCCACTATCACCCTATAATAAATCCAGTTCACTACTTATTTATTTATTTCCACTATCACCTTATAATAAATTTGTATAATTAATTCAGCCTACATTTTATTTATTTAGTTTCACTATCAAACTCAATCCAAAGCCTTTTCAGTTTAGCTTTAGGGTTTTTTGTGAACCTTTTCAGCTTAAAGGAAGAAAAAAAAAACCTTTTTTTTTTTCAATAATTGTTTTTAACATTTATTTTTTTAATATTTACTATTTTCCAACCTTTCTCTCTCCATTACCATTTCATCTCTCCACTACTTCTTTAATCTTTCTCCCTCCCTTACCTTTTCATCTCCCCACTACCCTCTACATTAATATCATTCTTCCTCTTTCCCTTTATCTTCCTTTATTTTTGTCTCTTCTTATTTACATCCTCTTACTATAAATTTGTCACTATCTCTTTTATTCTATGCATAGTTTTCCCTCATCAAAAAAATGGTTCTCTCTCTCTCTAAATTTTTTGGTGGATTTTTTTATTTTTCTTGCATCTCTACTTTAGGTTGATAATTTTTTATATTCTTTAAAACTTTATTTTGGGTTAATGCGATTTAGTTTTCTTTTTTTAAATTGTTGTTGTTGTTTTATTTTTTATTTTTTATTCTCTTTGATTGTTAAATGTTATCCTATTGCGTTCTAAAGAATTAAATATAGCATATAAAAATTAATATTATTCTATTACATAACATGATTTGGATAATTTGGTATTTATTCTGTTACATAGCATGATTTTTTATAGTACTCAATTTAGATGTTAAACTATGAGACTTCACTAATTTTTGTTTATTTTCTAATCCTTTGTGGTGGACAAAGTACTCTTAATAGTTGTATTAGAAGTATTCTATAATACCATTTATTTAAAGGAAAGCAAAGGTTAGCCAAACAAAAATAATTGGATAAGTGACAAATTTTAACTTTTGCAATTTTATTTTTATTATTATTTTATAACAATGCCTGTATAGAAATTTAATTCTTAGATTTTGCTAATAATTGTTTATTTGATAATATGTTTTGGGTGGCCGAAATTATAATTTCTACAAAGAAAATAACCTTAATAGATTATCAAAAACAAAATTTTATCCTAATATTGGTTCAATTAATCATTGTTAAGTTTTATTAATTTTTTTTAGTTTACGTTTTTTTGGTGAGGGTTTGGATTCACGTTTCAGCATCACGTTTGCGTTTTTTTTTTTTTTTTTTCAGCACATGAACAATAACATCACATGGATTCACTGTGCAGGAGACAAAGTGCACTGTTCATGCACTGTTCACGAGTCCCACAACACTATTCATACATTTAAAAATTATTTTGCTACAATGTTTTCAGTTTTCCGTTTCAGCAAAAATAAATTGTATCCAAAAAGACCTTTGGTGTTTTGGATTGTTCCTATATTACATTTATGATTGTTCCTATAATAAATAAAAATATAATTACGAAATACATTACTCATTATTAGATTAGTTTAAATTGTAAAAATTTTTTTAATAAAACTACCATAAAAATAATTATCACGCGTAACACGCGGGTTTGCGGGTAGTTTATAATAATTGTAGAATGTCTTTTTTTTGAGTTGCAGCCCTGCATTCTGATATGCTTAACCAAGTTGTACTGATATTGGTAGAATAATACTAGTATACAATTAATGCATGCCATGCTATCCTCATTAAATTTTTTATTTATTTTTTAAATCCATGATATCATTACACTTGCTACACATTTAAAGGCCATTATACCTTAAAATAATAATGGAAAGAGAATTAACAGTCTTAAAGTGGATTATTTAGAAGAGCACAAGATAATGATTCAGATTAAAAATATGTGGATTCTCAAGGATCCCTTAACTTTAGAATTATAGTAATTGCAGTGACAAAAACTTAATATTTAAGCCCTTTTCCCCTTCTCATAGTTCATTCCATCATTCTACTCATATTATCTACGATCATCCTTGGCTTTAAACTAATCACATTTGCAACTTTTATCACAACAAGTGAGGATGCTACTGCAAACCAAGCCCATTTTTGGTATTCAAATTTGATGTCAAACTTCTAACTCTTCTTCAATTTCGTTACTGCCAGTAAGCTGCACTACAAGGTTTCAATACATGTTTCATTGTACCATAATTTTATTTGAGATACCACTTTCATCCCCAGATTCCTCCCCGGCCCTTCTAACCTACAATTACTGTTACTATATCGTTATACAATTATCTTCGTCAAAAGGTTTCTGTTTTCAACTATTCGCCGTAACTTGCACTTGGAATTCAGGGTTTAACACTATAACCTTTATCACCCTGTCAAATTGCCTTCCTTCAGCTACTCAGACTTCTTTAACATCTAAAGAGTAAGATCAAACCAAGAAACACAAACAGCAATGGTATACAAACTCCCCATCCCATCAAACCAGGACAGAATTCCCACCAAAATAAATAAGAACAAATACCCTTTTAAGAAAAACATGCTGAAAACAGCATCTTGCTCAATAGAAAGTTCACAACAACATACAGAACAAAAATGATACACAATATCACAACCCCATTAACCCAAGCAGTCAATTTAACCAATTTCTAACACATGTAACACATACCAATTAAGCCAAAGAACCAAAAAGAGCTTGATATTTCTGCCAAAAATAGCACATACCCATTAACCAAAAAAGACCTATAACATCATATTTTGGTACCCAAAACTACGTTTTCTTTTACCTCAAGAGCTGGCTTGAACCTCTTGTACTTCCTGAGCTCCTTGACCACCCTACAAAGCTCCCATTTTGAGAGCCTCCTACCCTGCCTCTCCCACTGGTCCAACACAGTCCCAGAACCCAACTCAGGGTTTTCCATCATAGATATTCTCTTGTATATAGCATTCCATTTCACAATGGGTCTACACTCGTAGTCCATGGTGCCATAGCTGTGGATTTGTGAGATAGAGCAAGTTACTTTGATTGGGACTTCTCTGTATTTTGCAGTCTTTGGGAGTGTTAGATTGGGGACTATGCTTCTGCATGGTAGAGGCAAGGAGTAGGAGAGGGATGATGATGTAAGAGAAGCGTTGTGGTGGTGAAGAGAAGGTTGGAGAAGCATTTTTTTTTGGTAGAGGCTTTTAGAGAGTGTTTGTGTACTGCGAATGACTGGTTTTGCTCTGCAATTCTCACTTCTCAGAAGGGTTTTTTTTTTTTTTTTTTTTTTTTTTTTGGTCTTGCCCTTGTATGTATCTAACTAACTCTCAAATGGAAGTATAGGTCACTGAGAATTAGTCCCTCTTATTGAGTTTGCATCACCACGTACTGCAACTAGAACTTTCTTTTTTATGGTTTTGTTTTGTTTTGTTGAATAAGCAAGACCAGACAACAAAGCTGCAACAAAAACTACATCTTGTAAAAAAAAAAAGACAAAGGAACTCCCCCCACAAACTACACAACACTCTGTTTTTAATACTATCTCTTACATTCTTACACAAGAACAATCTATATCTAACATCTCAAGTAATAGCATAAATGATCTCATCCTCTAACCAAGCCTTGTCTCCATGAATTTTCGCAGTATGATCAATTCTAATATGATAAATGACTGAAGGGGTGTGTACTGTAAGAATTATGTTGATGTATGTAAACTAGATTAATGAATTTTTTTTTTCTTTGCCACCTATTGAATGCAAATATTGATGGTTCAAGTTTGTGCTTTGCTTTTCTATTGTGTAAGCTCTCTAAGTGCAGATTAGGCCTTCATTCAAAGTGAAAAAGGATTAGTATTTATTTAAAGTTGTGAAGTACTCATCTTTCATCTGGCTTACTTGTTATGTAAGCCACATTTACATGGTAGCTAGTACAAGTTGCTTCAAACTTTTCTCCTCATTGTCAAAAAAGCTACAAAAAAATTAGTTTTCTTTCCTCTCTGATGGTTTTTCCCTTCCCCAGAACAAATGATTGTCCATTTTAACCTCAAGCAAGGTGTTTTTAAAAGTTTGGAAGTTGTCTTGTTCTTCTGTTTGGTGTGAGCAAAACAGTATTACCGTCTCTATAGGTGTAATCATTCAAAAGTTATTTCTATTAATGTTTCTTTGTTAAGTTGGCTTTCTTAGTTTTAAGGTCTTTAAAAAGTATTCTGACTTGTGGTTGACAATTGTTCAAATTTTGGCTTCAATGTCATTTGTACTAATCTCAGTTGCACTCTTGGATCATTGAAAGTAGATTTTTGACCAAAGAGAGTTGCGGTGTTTTTGCCTTTATACTCCTTACTTTGAAACACTAGCCTTCTTGCAAAGGAGAATCCAATGGCAGATTTTAATCAGCATAATTTACTAATTAGCCATGATCATGTACTTGGATCCATTGAGAGTGCTTCAAAAATTGGCAGTAAATTTATGATTTGCAAAGTCTTATTGAAATGTCTTTTTTAGCCTTGTAAATTTGTAATTAAACTCTTGACACTTAGATTTCCAAGAACAAGTTCTTATTTAAATTAGAAATGAATCCCAGAATGATTATCTTTTGGAACTTTATCATGTTCTGAAGAATAACTACCTAGAAACTCTTTGAATAACTTTTGCCTCATTTTGCCATCAATTGTCTCTACTCTGATAACCATTGGATACAACGCAGTTTTTTGTTTTTTGAGAATATTTCTTAGATTGTTTTTGATTTTGTTTTCAATAATGTCTATTACGTGCTAATTGCTTATCATTCTTGTGCAGTATGGCTACTGCAAATGCTGGACAGATTGACCATGCTCAGCCTAGCCCCATTGACCAGTCGGTGTTGACCTTGCAGGCCAAGCATCAGTTAGAAGCAATTTGGAATGGGCAGGTAAAACACAGCACTAAAGATTTAACAAATGTACACGCATTTAATTCATACAATGTACATGCACTTACTGTCATATGTTAATCCATGGTTCTGTTTTGTGCAGGATCCAGGGTCCCTTACTTGCCGTAGCCGTAGTGAAGAGTTCTCTAATCGAGAGCCAATGGTAGACAACCGAGTCGTTGACATCATTAAGGCACTTGGTTTGGAGGGACTCTTCAGGACTCCGAGTAGAGAGATTGACCATGGCCTAATAACGGCCTTAGTGGAGCGATGGCGGCCCGAGACTCACACCTTCCACATGCTACATGGTGAGGTTACCATCACATTACAGGATGTGGAGGTTCTTCTCTTCCTGTTAATGGTGACACTATAACAGGGAGCACGCAGAAAGATTGGGCAAATGTGTGCCAGGAGTTCCTTGGCTTTCAACCTATAAATCAAGAGCATAAGCAACTTACTGGTCAGAGGATTCTTATCAAACGGCTTTTGGAGCAAGTTACTGATCCATTGCCGCCTAATGCTGAAAAGGATCAGCTGCATAAGTACGCACGATGCTACATCCTAGCGCTACTGGGGGACACAATATTCATGGACAAATCTGGCGATAGGGTGCATCTAATGTGGGTGCAGTAGTTGGAAGACCTACACAACCCACGAAGGTACAGTTGGGGAAGTGCTTGCCTTGCATGGTTGTACCGAGAGTTATGCAAGGCAAGCGATAAAGACGCCAGTCAGATTGGTGGGTGCTTACTGTTGGTCTAGTATTGGACATGGGCTAGGTTCCCCTATTTATGCCTGGCAATTGAGCATGGCCCGCCAGTGGGTGCTTATGGTCCTCCAGTGCATGGTCTATTGTCCCTAAAGTAAGTCTCTACCTCATACACGTCATATACATTATGTGATCATTACCTAAGCCCACAATCATGTAACTTCTACGAATTATTTATGTCAACATTAAAAAATTTTAAACAGAGGTTCAATATATATGATTATGTTAATATACTCTAATTTTGTGACTGTCATGTGGCTTGTATGTGCTCTATTTTTTATAAGGATTGTTTCTTATTCTAGTGATATTATTAATTGAGTAAATATCTATAAGATAATCTTAGTAGTTATATGTGATTACATTATAGTTTTAATCATAACATTATCTTAGTAGGAAAGTTCTAGATATTGATCCCTTGTTCTTGATTGTTGTAGGTGGTTGTGGATCCCAAACAAGAAAAAAAGGCCCGCCCACATCTTCAAGGACAGGTATCTTGAGCAAATAGCTTTAATGTTGCCAGGCCAGGTATAAAAATGTCTTGTTTAACATGTTCAGGAACAAGATATACATTTAGAGAACTTTGAAATATAAACATAGTTGCCTAATGTGTTGCGTACTTGTTTTTGGGCTGTTGTAGGTGGTGTGGCAGCCGTATGAAGCTGAATTAGGGGACCTTCCGCTGTGGTGCGTTGCAGGGAGGGCTATGTGGACAGCAATAGTGTCGCTTGTATGTTTCCACCTAGTAGAGAAACATACACCGAATCGTGTCGTTCGTCAATTTGGGATGATCCAAGAAATTCCTCGCAATGTTGACACTAACACAGTGCTTCATGCCATTGATTTGAAGGGGAAGGTCGGTGTTTATTGGATGCGGAAACATGCTGTGCATATCATGGAGTGGGGTAATCGCCTTCAACGGCATTGTGAAGCAGTGCTTGGTGATATGCCTTCGCGGCATAAGTACTTCGACTGGTTCAGAAGGGTAACTTGGAGGTTCATCGATGTCCCTAGTGCTAGAGTGATTCTAATGGAAACTTCTCCATGTCTTCTACATCTTACCGTACTTCTTAGCATGAAACCACTGTTTAGATAACATGATATATGTGGTCCAATGTCTACTTAGCATTAAACCTCCCTTTTAAAGCTGTTGTCTGCTTAAGATTCCTTATAGAGAACTTTGTTGATTTACCTTATAGAGAACTTTGTTGATTTAAAAATCTAATTTGAGATGCTCTAAGGTCATATTTCCTATTTTTATTATTTTTAATTTTCTACTCATTTGAATTTTTAATTAGCATTTTTGTCTACGCTATCTACTAGCTACATCTTTAATAGAAAAGATAATTTAAATTTAGTCAAAGGTAACACTTGGTCTCCCTATAATTTGCAATTATTACTAGCAGAACCAATTCAGAACCAACATTTATTTTATTATTGATTGGCATTGTTGATTTGGTATTGCATTACTAATATACTTGGTTTTTCCATATGCAGATTGAAGGATACGTTCATTTGTTGAGGCCTCACCCAGTGGACACGAAGGACCACAAGGACATTACTGACATGCTGAAGGCAGTGCAGGAGATTGGCTGTGTAGGAATGCCAAACCCTAAGGCCCCGAATAAGGAGGCAGCTACTCCTGCGTAGGGATGGCAATTTTTCCCCGTCCCTCCCCGCTTCGCCCTGTGCGGGTTTTCCCCACCCCGCAAAGGTGATAGAGTAGGGATAGGGCAAGATTTTAGCCCTACACCACGGGGCGGGGCGGGGCGGGGATAGGTTTAGACTTTTTAGACCTACCCCACCCCGCCCCTCCCTGTCCCCGCCCCGCGTTACTAAGGGTTATAATTGTAATTTTTTCATACCCTAAAACCCTACTATTTAAACAAACATATTAATATTAGCATATTTTTTTCTGCCCAATGTGGTTCTTTGCCTTTATTTTGTTATGTGTTATACTATGAGATTTATTTATTTATTTATTTTTTATGATTTTCTTGTTAAACATTTGGATATATTATTCAATTTAAAAAAAAAAAAAAATTGATTTGATTTGATGGGATAAATTTAGTTGTAATTTCAAGTATATTTTTATTAATGAAATAGGTTTCATTAAAAAAATTGTACTAGTTGTAGGGCAAATTAACAAAAAGTAGAGTTTTAAGAGGTGGGGCGAGGCTTCGCGGGGCCCCAAGTGGCGGGGATGGGGTGAGAAAGTTTTCCCTGTCATGCGGGGCAGGGGGGGATGGGGCAAGACAAAACCATGCGGGGCGGGGACGAAAACCCCATCCTTCAGCCCTACTGCACCCCATTACCATCCCTGAGTCCTGCGGCAGTGGCTACTTAGAGGCCAAGCACTACCAAGAGCCCAAGCACTACTAAGAGCCCAAGCACGAGCACAACTCCTGCCGGACGTCCGCCTGTTGCTACCCCTCAAGTTGTCCCTACCCCCGATCCCTCTCCATCCACCCCACATCCATCCCTTCACCCACCCCACATCCATCCCCTAGGCCCACCATCCCTTCACCCACCCCACATCCATCCCCTAGCCCTACAATCCTTCCACCCACCCCACATCCATGTCTTGGGTCTGACACCCGTCCACTCACCCTACGGTCATTTCCTAAGCTGTCACCCATTCCATCCTTTGACCTGGGTATTAATCCAACCCTTCCTGACATGCAGCAGGAGCCACTCTCCCATAGTATGTCTACTAGCCCTTTTTCGGGCATCGTCCCACCACATGTTTAGGCTGAGTAGGCTGTTGGGTTACCTGCAGTGCCAGAAGGTCGGCTGAAACGCATACCAAAGGCACCTCCTTGTGGGATAGGGAGGTACAAACATGGACACAAAGCTGGGCCCGAGGCATCTAATGAAGGACATGCAAGACCTCCTCCTCATTATACGAGACAACGTAAGGTTCAAAAAAGGTAACTCAAATGATACCTTATTTCTTTGTAAGAGTGAAGTGGAGGGTGAGGTTGTGGGTTTAACATCCACTGGTTGCATGAATAACTTACCAATAATAATATTAAAAAAATTATAGTGAAACAACATGCAAAGCTTGAGGTGAAACAACATACTTTATTCCCAATGCTATTCCTTTTTTCATATTTCAATTTGGTGTTGAATGCTTCATGATATTATTTTTGTTTTCAATATGGTTTTAATGTACATTATTGGAACTAGGTGACTGATACAGTTGGGACATTAGCTGGAGGTAGCTATTCCAACAAAGATATTATTGCTGCTGTTATCTTGGAGGTAGATATTCATGTATTTGTTGTTATCTATGGTTCTTTTGTTATTAAGGAATACAATGTTAATTCCTGCTTCCTTGCTTATGCATTACTACAGCCAATTCCTTGTGGAAATCAGTTTTTGGGTTTTCACTTTTCAGATTCAATGGAAGTGCCAACTGGGTTTTCTCTCTCAACATTAAAAAAGCATCTTTTAGAGCCATAATTGCAATTTCTAGCTTATCTAACCATTGGGGTTGCTACCTATTTCTTTGAGCACCAGCTTGTGAAGAATAAAGGTTTTGATTCCTGAAAAAAATGGGTGATTTTCAGTGTGAATGGTAAAGTTGGAATCTTTAAGTTCAAAAAATTTTCTTTATGCTTGCTGGTAGAGAAGATTTCTATCTTCAATTTTTGATATATTGAATTATGCAAATCTGGTGAGTGGGGGGACCATATTACCTTACAAGCAGTAGCTGATAAGGTCTGGTATTTTTTCCTAAAGCATCATAAGCTGTAATTTTGTTTATTTTTTTATTTGATAGAAGATTTAGGCAGTATTACTATATCATGGCTGCATCATAATTCATGCCTTTAGTGGGGGTAGTAATATTTAGTATGGAACAAAGGTAAAATAACCCATTATGTGTCATTTGGGAGTGCCATATTGAAAAATTGTGTGACCTCTCAGAGGCTATTTATATACTTTCATGAAAGTGTCCTTATAGATTATGGGGTTCACCTAGGGCTGCCCCTGGTTTCAACAGAATTGACACAATGCACTGTCAAGCTTCTCTTTTCTTTTTTTGGTGCAGTGGTGTTAACTTTTATTGTGTACCGTCATTTCATGTACTTCAACATCAGCAGGTAATAAACAGTTGCCTATTAACATGCAGTTTGCAGCAAAGATATGCCTTTTGACATCATTCAGAGATACTTTTTTTACAACCACTCCTTTCTTAACTGACATGACTGGCAAGGAGGTAGTTGCATCCAAGGAGTTTCAGAAAATAATTCAGTTTCCACAGCTGAAGGTTGTGGAGGTAATCTCTGATCCCCTCTTTTAGGCCATCTCCAAAACGTGGAGGATTTGTACTATCTATCAGCTGCATGCCATAAAATCTCTCTCTCTCTCTCTCTCTCAATAAATATATCTATGTTTTCTATTTTCTTTCTATTTCTTAGCCAGTAAAAAAAATACAGCAAATGGCTTTCTACTTTAGGAGCTTAAAATGTTACTGGATGAAGTTAAAGTGAAGCTATATAATATTAGGTTCATAAAGTTGATTTTTAGAGTGTTCTATGATTTTTCATTGAAAAGTTCTATAATTACATGGGGCAGGATTATTATTATTTAATATGATTTATAAATTATTTGTAATGACTCAAAATTATGCAATAAAATTCAATTACTACTAAATTCAGTACTAGCGTTTTTAATAAAAGTATGAGTTTTCAGCCGCTTGTCTGGTTGTCAATCCTAAGATTTGGTGCTAGTAATGAACTGCTTATTGCTTCTGTTTCTATCTAAAGAATCTTCATGTGTTAAATAAAGGTATATGCAGCTGATCCTCTATTCTCGACCATTTTCAAAAAATTCTTGTTTTTTCCCTCTTCCTGGAAAGGTTCAGCATGCCCAGAGATTGAGACATGTCACTGATGAAACTGGTGCAGAAGTCATAAGCCTCCAAATGAGGTATATTTTTTTATTTCACAACTTCTGCTGGATAAGACTTAACGCTGCCTGCCAACTCTTTGTATGTGGTCGTTATATATGTCTTTTTGTGTGTATAGGTGTGTGGCACATGGCATATGTTTGCATGACTATACTGCTTATGATGGATTTGTAGAGTTTGATAATTTCTTGTACTTTGTTGCTATTTTTTGACATGGGAAGGGTAACTTATGATAGATGATTAACAGAGAGGAAGAGGCATTTGAGCTGAGTTTTATTGACTAAAGGTAGCTAGTTCAAATAAAGAACTTCTATATTGTGATGGTTGATAATAATTTATGGGCCTTAATTTTTAAGACATTTAAAAATATTGCTCTTATTTGTTCAATATTTGATTTGATTTCTAAGACATTTAAAGGTATTGCTCTTATTTCTTTGTTTGGAGACCTCGATGAAAAACAATGTCATTCAGTACTTCTACTATGCGTATAGTGATTTATTTCTTCTAATTACGATGCTTCCAATTTTTTATGGAGTAGTCTAGGAATACTTTGCTTCCAATATATTGATTTGCGTGTGTGTTTTATGCAACGTGCTGGTAGCCTATATGACTAGCAAGGTAAAAATCATAATCATTGAGATAATAAAAAAAGGAAAGTAGAATTTGTGTCATATTAACTAATTTGCTTTCTCTTGCGTTTTTATAGGCACACTTGCTTGTGGCCGGGCTAGTGCTGGTGCAACTGTTGATTCGGCTAGCTAAAACCTTGCTGTCACCTTTGGTAATGCCTTTGTAAATGCTGGCTTTGGTCAGGTAATGTGGTTTTTTATTTGCATGAATGATATCATACGGGTGTGAGTTCTCTTGAATTTTAGTCTTATTTTATATTTTGTCAGGTGGCCTCAGTTCACTATTCCAACTTTCAAAATTATCTCTTGCAAATGTTTACAAAGGGTCCGGTTGGCAAACAGATATCTTTAGTGAGGTTTGTCTAGCATAAACCAATGCATTCCTTAGAATTTTTTGTTTTTTACTTTTACTTCCTCAAATATATTGCAGTTTGAAAATCTGATTTTTCTTTAAATTCTTGGAAGAAAGGATGCTTTCTTGGCCACTGTCAACAAGAGAGGCTGTTGTGCACTATTTTTTGTTTGAGTACTTTTAAGATGATCTCATTGTTGTTCTTCTAAACACGGTAGCACTTGCAATCTTTCACGGATTTGATTTTTGACTCAGAGGCAATGTGTTTTTTGTGCATATGCCTAATATTCAAGCTATTTCTAGATTCGGATCTGAAGTAAAAGTATTTTGTTACAATTTTGCTTCCAGATCTCTGATTCAGAAGACATTGACATGGCCACTCATGGTTTTACCAGTGAGGCAATCCCTGAAGCAGAGGATGTTATTAGGATTGATGTGGTAGGAGGCTATGCTTTGCAAAAGGTGACCCCAGAAAGAAGTTACTTTCGGTGAGTGTTGATTGGCTAATGTATATATAAGCAGTCCTGTAACTAAATCCAATTTATTTGGGATGCAGATTATACTGACTAGGCTTATGAACATTTAAATTTGTAAACAACCCATTATATTTTGGTTTAAAAATGATGAGAGGCTTGATGATTTAGGCTTTTCTGTATGTATTCATTTTGTTCACATAATTTTAAATGGGTCTAATGGCTTTCCCAGTGATAGAATAACTTACAGTACCAACTTTTTTTTTTTTTTTTTTTTTAAAAAATCCTGACATTACCATTGGAAATAATATATGCATTAAACTGCTAATTAAACAAGACTATAAGTCACTAAAAAAAATAAAAGTCTTAAAGTGATTGCCTTTCTGCCCAATGTTACCTAACTAATTTAAGTAATGGAACATGATTAATTGCCTTGTTTAGTGCTCCATCAATTTTAAAAATTTACGAACTCTTAATTTTTGTAGGACAATAGCAAATATGGATTTGAAGCTGGATTTGTCCCTTCATCCCTAATAAACTTTATCTCAAGGCAGCTCAGACTGTATCAAAAGGTTATACATTGTATTCTCTTAAAGACTTTTGTTTTGCCTTACACATCCGGTTCAATATATCACTTTTATTGTCCACTATATCAGCAATAATGCCAATTCATTTGCTTCCAAGATCATCTCTCTACCTAAAAGAATTTTTCAAGGGTTCTTTTTGACAATTTAAATGTCATTTTAATCTTATCTATATATATATATATATATATATAATTTTGAAGGTGATGGAATGAAAATATATGTAGTCTTATCAGACATTGGCACAGAAAAATTTGGGTTTTCATCTGGAAAATGTTTGTCATTTTCCGTAACATTCCTTCTATCAATGACTATTTTTCATCCTTTGGCCTTGATATTGAGAAACACAATGCTGCATTTAAATTCTAAGTGGCATCTTATGTGCAATAATACATTTGAGTAGTACCAATGGTTGCAGAAGGGTATGGTGCCTACAACCACCTCTCCAGACCCTATAGATGTTAGAGCCTTGTGAATTGGGCATGATGAATAGTGGTTGTAGAAGTAGATGCATCATTGATCTTTGTCTCTAATTCTTTTAATGGTTCAGGCACAACTAGATGCTATTTTAAAAAACAAAACATTAACCTTTCGTTTCTTCTATTTTCTGCAGCTTCACCTTGTTGGTTCTTGTTATTTTGATAAAATCTGTTGCTAAGTTTTTTTTTTTTTTTTTGGGTGTTCTCCTGCAGTGTCTTTCCAGGACAATTGAGACGATTAATGATGCTTAGGATCTGATGGAATCATATTTGTGGAGTGAATATTATAACCTCTCAAGTCTACTTTCACAGGAGGGCAAAATTGGATTTCTCAAATCCTTTGTTTGCTATTCACCTGAAGCAAGTGGTAATCCATTTCACTGTTGCATATCAGTCAGAAATATCAGTTTGCATTCATCTAGTCGACCAAGGAAGAGTGTTTCGCTGCTTGAGGGTATTTTAAAGAAGTCTTTTGAAATTTGTGGTCAAATATTGCGTAATCTAGATGAGTCAAAGAAGCGGTTTGTTCACCAACTGACCCTGACTACTCTGTTAGTAGTGAGCAACTACCTTCCTGAGTCAGTCTCATTGACTCAAACTGTGATGGGGTTACTCGTACTGCAATTCTTTCAGAGGTTTGTGATGTAATATCTTGTAGATACATTGTGTCTTAATTTGTGTATGGAATGCTGTACTGCCTTTTATTTTCTTTAGGTTTATTGAGCACGGTAATTACTCCAAGAAATTTTGTGTCTCCATCTTTAATAGGCGGAAACTTCCTTTCATCATATTGATCCTTCACATGACCTGGGTCTAGAAATCCATATGCAAGGATTGAAACCATCAGATTTGAAGTTCCCTCGTACTGAAAAATTATGTGCAATGCAAAAGTTTAGTGGGACCAAGTTTTCACTGTCTGAAACGGTGACCATTTATCCACATTTGTCAAATGGCAGTTGATATAATCTGCCAAGTTTCCAACGCAACGTTTCTAGTCTTGTTTTCCATTTTCATTGACATTGTTTTTCCATTCAAATTGGCTCTTGGCAGCTCAGACAGAAAATAGCTTCAGCCACCTCAGCCATCACATCTGTTTTTGGGCAATGAAAATGAAAGTTCAAATATGTGTATAAATACCCTTGAACGATTAGACCCCCAAATTACAACTTAACCAATTCAAGCATTATGTCAAACAACTAGTGTGCGGAAACTTAACATAAGCTATAATATGGAATTGGAAAAGCTATCTAAGCCAAAATAAAAACACAACCCACAGCAGTTAATAAGAGGCAAAGATAAAAGGGAAGGAAGATGCAAACACAAAGACAACACGCGATGTGTTATCGAAGAGGAAACCGAAACCCTCGGCATAAAATCTCTCCGCCGCCCTCCAAGCGGTAAACAATCCACTAGAAAATATAGTTGAGATACATGGACAACAATAGACCCTCCAAGCCTAATCTACCCAGTGCACCTAAGCCCTCCAAGCTTCTTGCTCCAACGAGGTTGCGCCGAACCTTTTTCTTTTCTAGCTTCCCGGATTCCGCTACTAGACCGTAGCATCAACCAATGAAGATTGGTTCCTTCCTAACTACTTCCCAGAAATCCAAACAGCTCTCTCACAGTGATGAATATGGTGAGAACAAGGTTTGGTAAGATGCCTCTCAAGAATTTGACAATGGAGAGAAAGATAGTTGAGGAATTTGAAGAGACTCTAATGTATAGATTGTGGGTGAATCAATCTTGTTTTTCTTTAGGGTTTCTCTCTCAAAATTCTCTCTGGAAGCTCTCTTACATTTATGGGTAAAAGGGGTATTTATACTGGAGTGGGAAAGGAATGTGAAACGTCAGGATTTACAAAACAGGGGTGGCTCGCGGCTTGACCTTGCGACTTGACCAAATTGCAAGACCCAGTCGCGAGATAATCGTATGGCCAGTTGTCCTGTTTTGTCCTGTAGTGCTCCAGCTAGCATGACTGTTCACCTTCCGGCATGCTTGGCACGTGTGCTGCGTCTGGCGACTTGCAGCCGCGAGTCACCCGCGAGGCCAAGCCGCGAGTCTCTGTTTTCTTGCACACTCTTAAGCAAACTTCACTCTATCTCACTCATTACCCTTACAACAAACCCACCTAAATACAGGGTTACTAAATGCTGAAATACAAGCAAATTTGGTACGGAATAAAGCCAATTAGATGGTTGAATAAATTCAACCTTACAATCTCCCCCTTTGGCTATTCCGTGACAAAACCCTAAAACAGACTCTAGACTTAACATGTGAGTTGGGAACAGTTGAGCAAAACTCACTCACACCTAACTCTAGAAGCTGTGAAGCACTTAAATCATATGAACATAAGACTCCTGAAACACAACAATACACCATGATCATTGTAAGCAGAAAATCGTGAAATGCATATGAAACAGGCAATATGTGATCAAGCAAAGATGGAGTTAAGAATCAAACCATGGCTTGATCAACCAAGTAATCACTACAAGGTAGTGACCACAATGCTCATTCACACTTGGAATGAACACAAGGACATACAAGCTAACAAGCACAAGGTAAGATACTTGTATGCTCAACACTCAACCAATGCATAATACACAAAGTATATGCATCTAGGAACAATCCTACAAGGGCACAAGAGTGACAATACATAAATCAAAATGCATGACATTTAGATATAAGTACTGATTTCAACATAGCATAAAAGGCTGCATTAAGCAAGGTACAAACCATAAAGCCTACATATTATGCATAAAAACATTAACCCTAAAAGCTTACATAAGCACATGGGTACAAACACAATATATCCTGAATAACATCAACAAAATATATAAAAGATTAAACCAAGAGTATAAGTTATGAGTTAGAAACAAATATACACCAAAACCACAGTGTATCAAACCCATATAAACACTAAAAGTCCAAAAACATAAACCTATAAGTTTAGAGGATAAGACTTAAAACAAAAGTATGTCAAAAGTATGTGTGTACTCCCCCTATCACTATGCACACTTCCCTTTGAACTTTCTCCCCCTTACTGAATGCTCTCCCCCTTTTTGGCACGAATAGCTAAAGGCTGTCGTCCAACTTTTGTTGAATAGCGTCTAGCTGATTCTCCATAGTCTCGAGACGCATTTGAACATGGTTGTTTGTGGAGTAGAGAAGTGTTACAATCTCATCAATGTGTTTCTGAATATGCTCAAGTAAACTGCCCACTCTATCAGTATGAGGAACAGTCTGTGCTTGCGGAATACTAGCTTGTGGAACTTCAGGAACAGCATGCGAAGTAGATGTGGTATGTGCAGGTGTCTCTGACTCAGGGGCAGATGGAGTAACCGGATAGATGTGTGCACTCTTTGGTGTTTTAGAGGAGTGACTTCTGCTAGCTTGAAGAGTGTACATGGAAATAGGACGCTGACGGGTCAACATTTTTCCATCTATAGGAGGAACAATGCCTTCACGAAGAATGAGCTTCATGATGAGACTGCAAAATGGAATGATTCCTCGAGCTGTAGTTCGAACCGCGGTCTTCCTCATGGTGTAATAGATGTGAGCACATATATCAATGGGGGCTCCTGTAATAAGATCACGAAGGAATAGAGCTCTCCCAAGATTGATGAATGTAGTGTTGGACAGTGGGTAGAGATTAGTGAACATGATCAACTTCAGTGTGGTCAGCTCTGGTGCAAACTTTGCTGTGCTGATGGATGTTCCTGTATTGGATACTTCATGATCGGATCCTAGGATTTGTAGAATTTCTTGAATCTCTGGAGTTCGATCATCGTACGGAGTTAGATCCACATTCTGAGGTCTAGTGATGCCGAGAAGATCTGCGATGGAGTTTGGGGAAATGCCAAACTCTTTTCCTCTGACCTAGAAAATAAGTTCAGCTCCAAGATCAGTTGCATTGGAGAAGCATTCTTTGACCAGTTCATCCATTGGATCGTCAAAGTTCCTAAACAAGTTTGCCCAATCTCGTTGCTCAAAGATTCGAGGGATAAAAGTGGTCCCCAAGGTGTTAAACTCCACCACCCGTTCCACTATGGGAGTTGACTTGTCAAAGATGTTTGAGTAGATGTGTGAGGTAAGTGGAGTTCTGAACCTCTCCTCATTGGAGTCTTGAGATGCCTGTGATGATAGTCGAGTCCTTTTAGCAACTGGTGTTGCTGGATCGTCAGCAACAATGTCTTTACCCTTGGAAGATCGACGAGACATCTGCAAGAGAATAGGCCCACAGCAAAGAACCAACAACAGTACCACACAAGATAAATATCAACATGATCCGATGCAAATAGAAGTGAAAAAAATTTCAAAACATAAATACAGACTTAAGACAGTGCAGACCCAAACAAACTTCCATCAATACTAAGGTGCACAATATGACAGGTGCAGCAAAATGGTGATAGTGCAAAAGAGCATAGAGAGACAAATTCAACCAGAACTGTCAATGAGACAATTTACCATGACCATGATATGCATACAAAGACAGCATTTGAACATTAAAAACGGATATCATAAAACATACCACATAAGATATGAACATGGAAAAAAAAATTTCAAAATGAAGGATCAGAGCACCCAAACTAGAGCACATGGCTGTGAGACACAACATTTAGGAAAAAGAAGTTGTTTTAAAGGAATATTTTCAAGATGCCATCATCCACACGTTATATTAACATAAAAGCACAGTAAACCAATGCCGTAAGCCAACATCAACACACAAACAAGTGAAAGGAGCAAGTCACATAACTACCAAACCCATTTAACATAAGATTTTCAGAATCAACAACAGGCAAATATCAGAACAATGAAAAGGCACATTGCGACCCCTCAACATGAAAACGGATGAAAGCAACAACAAACATAACAAGCCATACCCATCACACAAAGAGAGGAATGTTTCGAACACAATATCAATCCAAATGGTAAGAAAAACATCCATGAAATATGGAAAATGAGATGAGGAAAACAAGACTCATACCTTTTCTTGATGATTTGGATAAGAAATGAAGCACCAATGAGGTTTGAAAATGGGTACACGGAGTGTTTGGGAAAGAGACAGTTGAGAGAGAAGATGAACAGTCACAAAAGTTCGAGGGAAAAACTGAAAAAGATTTAAAAACTGCCCCTATTTTTGCCAAACACGTGCTTTTCGCGACTGAAGAGAGTCGCCAACAAGTCGCCAGTTCAAGCCGCCAAAACACTCAAAGACAAAAGTTTGAAAAAATTTTCTAAGTGTTTTTCGCGATTGGAAGGTCTACCCGCGAGAGAGTCGCGAGCTGAGCTGCGAAAATCTCTGAGTAACCCTCGCGACTGGACCTTCCACTAGCGAACAAGCCGCCAAAAATGACCTGCGAAGACGCGACTGAGGCTCGCGACTTGACTTACCCGCGACTGAGCCGCCAAAACAGGGCAAAGCTGGATTTTTGAAATTTTCAGATTTTTTAAACAAAATACTTTCCAAAAACACCTAAAACACTCAAAAATCTATTTGTGTTTGAATTAACAAAGATTGAGCATGTGAAAACAAATTTCATCAAGTACAATCACACAAATGAATATGGCATTTGTAAGGTTGAATTTATTCAACCATCTAATTGGCTTTATTCCGTGCCAAATTTGCTTGTAATTCAGCATTTAGTAACTCTGTATTTAGGTGGGTTTGATGTAAGGGTAGTGAGTGAGATAGAGTGAAGATTGCTCAAGAGTGTGCAAGAAAACAGAGACTCGCGGCTGGGACTCGCGGGTGACTCGCGGCTGCAAGCCGCCAGAAGCAGCACACGTGCCAAGCATGCTGGAAGATGAACAGTCATGCTAGCTGGAGCACTACAGGACAAAACAGGACAACTGGCCTTACGGTTATCTCGCGACTGGAACTCGCGACTTGGTCAAGCCGCGAGGTCAAGCCGCGAGCCACCCCTGTTTTGTAAAAACCTGACGTTTCACATTCCTCTCCACTCCAGTATAAATACCCCTTTTACCCACGATTGAAAGAGAGCTTCCAGAGAGAATTTTGAGAGAGAAACCCTAAAGAAAAACCAGATTGTTTCACCCACAATCTCTACCTTAGAATCTCTTCAAATTCCTCAACTCTCTTCCTCTCCATTGTTAAATCCTTGAGAGGCATTATACCAAACCTGGTTCTCACCATCATCATCACTGTGAGACAGTCGTTTGGATTTCTGGGAAGCAGTTAGGAAGGAACCAATCTTCATTGGTTGATGCTATGGTCTAGTAGCGGAATCCGGGAAGCTAGAAAAGAAAAAGGTTCGGCGCAACCTCGTTGGAGCAAGAAGCTTGGAGGGCTTAGGTGCACTGGGTAGATTAGGCTTGGAGGGTCTATTGCTGTCCTTGTATCCCAACTGTATTTTCTAGTGGATTGTTTACCGCTTGGAGGGCGGCGGAGAGGTTTTACGCCGAGGGCTTCGGTTTCCTCTTCGATAACACATCGCGTGTTGTCTTTGTGTTTGCATCTTCCTTCCTCTCTATCTTTGCCTTTTCATTTATCTGCTGTGGATATTAATCTGTTATGGCTTAGATATTATTTAATCAATTTCATATTATAGCATATGTTAAGTTTCCGCACACTAGTTGTTTGACATATTGCTTGAATTGATTAAGTTTTAATTTGGGGGTCTAAACGTTCAAAGGTGTTTTTACACGTTTTTGAACTTTCAGCATTTACTGAACATAAACTTGTGTGTTGTGTGTGGATATCAACAATGAGATAGTCTTTAGTCTAATGTAAAGTTTCAATGCTCAATTCAACCAAGGCATACACAATTAGCACTAGATCATGTGATCCATCTCAATTATAGAAATATGTATATATGACCTCCCACAAAACTTGATAACATATCTTGGAGCTTTACATTTGACTCCACTTTCAAACATATCATTTGATCATTTTGATCTTTTGAGACAATTACCTCTCATTGTGAAAGTGATATATGATATTTCACATTAAAGAACTAGCCTTTGGCTTCTTGAATAAACATTCTCTTTAATATAAGGTCACTTACCCTTTTTCCTAGTCGAATACTAGAATGTGCGACAGGCTTTTGCAACTCAAAATCTCTTTTCATTTGGAGATTTACATTTGGTGAGCTCTTTTTAGCAAAAACAAAAACAAAGAGTGGGAAGATATATAGACACAAGTCTATGCATGTCTCAAGATCAACATAACCATTCACTAATCATTCATGACAAGTTTGAAAATCTATTTACAACAATCACATAGATTTCAAGATTTTTCCCACAGTGATATGAGTGCAAAGAAACAAGCAATGCTCTATAATGCACAAAGCCATTAGCACAAAGGTACAAGGCAAAATAGGTTTTGAGACAAAAGCTCAACAATGTCAATCAAACTTTTTGATTTTCTAATTTTTATGTGATTTTTGGATTTTTGACACTAGAAGAAAAAGATTGATAAAAAAAAAATAAATTAAAAGTATGCACAAGTAGACAAGCAAATAACCAACAGCAAAAATAACAAGCAAACAAACAAACAAACATCGTCGCAAAGCATAGGAAGTATTAATGCATGGACATGTTGTAATGCTTATGCATGAGTACCCTTTTTCACCCACACGTCACTTGCGTTTGGGGTGATTTCCTTATAGGATTGGGTACGGGAGTTAGGGCTTTCAAACCTTCGTGAGAAGCTTTCCAAGCAGTTGGTGAATGCACCAATCATCTTCATCACGTTCATCATTCCGGGATCACCATTCTGATCTCTAGATTGTTCACCTGCCCAATTTCTTCTATCATTTCTAGGTCCTCGTGACCTTTGAGGAGTTGCACTATTCTCTGCTCTCAACTTTTGGCAATTTGGTCGAGTATGCCCTTGAAGTCCGCAATGATGACACACATAGGTTGATCTAGGACCTCTTTGTGGTCATGGACGAGACTTGGCACGAGATTCAGACCTGCCCACATACTGATTGCGGGGATTCAACAATCGTTGGTTCTCCACATTCTTCTTCTCCTCCATCTTGAGCTTCTCAGCAGTAAGGTCAACTACAACTGGATCTTTAGCCTTTACAAACTTCACTTCTTTAGTGACAGTTCCAGATGAGCTACTTCCTCCGGTATATCCCAATCCGGATTTGTCTGAAAAACTCTTTTGAGATGAAATAACATCATCTAGCTTTTTGGTGGTGACCCTCTCTATTTTAGCATTTGCTTGCACAACCTCTTGCTCAAGAAATCTCACTTTTGTGTAAGTTTCGGACAGCTCACCATTCAGTATTTCTATCTCACATTTGGCCTCCCTATATCGGATTAGGAGACTTTTGTAGTCCTCCTCTGCCTTCTTCATTTTTCTCACAGCAGCCTTAGCCACCCTTGTGTACTCACCCGACTTCTCCAAGAGTGAGTTATAATTCTCTTGAAGATTGGTTGTGCTTTCATCTTCTTCAGCATCTGATTCTTCAACAATTCCCAGTGATTCTTCATCACTATGTTCTCCAAGGTCTCGTACAAGCATATTCAACTCGTCTGAAGACTCAACATGAGCAATAGTCATAAACGCTGAGTAGTTCCCCTCTCCATCACAGCTTTCTTCAAATTCTGAGTCGGTTGAATCCGAGTCACTCAATGTTGTGGCATACACTTTGCCTTTCGATTTCAAGTAATTCGGACATTCTTTCTTAAAGTGTCCATGCCCGTTACATTCGAAACAAGTGACACCTTGTGTAAGTTGGGATTCTTTTCCATCTTTCTTTTTGAATTTCCTTTTCTCCCTTCCTGAACTTTGGAATTTTCCTTTATCACCAAATTTGCCATTATTTTTGAATTTCAAGAATTTTATGAAATTTTTAACAAGGTATGCAACATCTTTGTCAACCACATCTTCTCCCGATGAGTCTTGATCTTCCACCTTCTTATTAATGGTCTTAAGAGCAAGAGATTTACTCTTCTGTTGATTGGGCAGCGACATCTCATAAGTCTGAAGAGAACCAACCAGCTCCTGGACTTTGATGTCATCAAGGTCCTTGCTCTCTTCAATCGCTGTCACTTTAGCACGAAAACTTTCCGGCAATGATCGAAGGATCTTCCTTACAATTTTAGAATCCTCCGTTTTCTCCCCCAAATTGAACTTGCTGACAACCACCTCATTTAGCTTCCCATAGAAAGAGTCAAAGGACTCATCCTCACTCATTTTGAGCTCCTCAAACCGAGTGGTCAGCATTTGCAACTTGGTGTCTTTCACTTTCTTCATGCCTTCGTAGGTGGTTTCCAATATCTCTCATGCTTCTTTGGCAACGGTAATGTGAGAAATCCTGTGAAATTCATCTGGAGACACACCACAGAAAATAGCATTGAGTGCTTTACTGTTAGCATTAGATGCAGCAAGTGCTGCCTTATCCCATGTGGATTTGGCTTCCTCAGGCCTGGTCCAACCTATCTCAACAGCATCCCAAACAGATTTATCAATAGAATACAGAAAAGCTCTCATGCGAACCTTCCAAAAAGCATAATTACTACCATCAAAATATGGAGGTGCATTTAGGGATTGAGACCGATCCATCTCAAAAGGGAGTCAAGGATCACACAATGGTAATGAAACCAATAACAGTGTACCCGCTCTGATACCAAATGAAAGTTCAAATATGTGTATAAACACCCTTGAACGTTTAGACCCCCAAATTACAACTTAATCAATTCAAGCATTATGTCAAACAACTAGTGTGCGGAAACTTAACATAAGCTATAATATGGAATTGGAAAAGCTATCTAAGCCAAAATAAAAACACAACCCACAGACGTTAATAAGAGGCAAAGATAAAAGAGAAGGAAGATGCAAACACAAAGACAACACGCGATGTGTTATCTAAGAGGAAACCGAAACCCTCGGCGTAAAACCTCTCCGCCGCCCTCCAAGCGGTAAACAATCTACTAGAAAATATAGTTGGGATACATGGATAGCAATAGACCCTCCAAGCCTAATCTACCCAGTGCACCTAAGCCCTCCAAACTTCTTGCTCCAACGAGGTTGCGCCGAACCTTTTTCTTTTCTAGCTTCCCGGATTCCGCTACTAGACCGTAGCATCAACCAATGAAGATTGGTTCCTTCCTAACTGCTTCCCAGAAATCCAAACAGCTCTCACAGTGATGAATATGGTGAGAACAAGGTTTGGTAAGATGCCTCTCAAGGATTTGACAATGGAGAGGAAGAGAGTTGAGGAATTTGAAGAGACTCTAATGTATAGATTGTGGGTGAATCAATCTTATTTTTCTTTAGGGTTTCTCTCTCAAAATTCTCTCTGGAAGCTCTCTTACATTTGTGGGTAAAAGGGGTATTTATACTGGAGTGGGAGAGGAATGTGAAACGTCAGGATTTACAAAACAGGGGTGGCTCGCAGCTTGACCTCGCGACTTGACCAAGTCGCGAGATCCAGTCGCGAGATAACCGTATGGCCAGTTGTCCTGTTTCGTCCTATAGTGCTCCAGCTAACATGACTGTTCACCTTCCGGCATGCTTGGCACATGTGCTGCGTCTGGCGGCTTGCAGCCGCGAGTCACCCGCGAGGCCAAGCCGCGAGTCTCTGTTTTCTTGCACACTCTTGAGCAAACTTCACTCTATCTCACTCACTACCCTTACAACAAACCCACCTAAATACAGGGTTACTAAATGCTGAAATACAAGCAAATTTGGCACGGAATAAAGCCAATTAGATGGTTGAATAAATTCAACCTTACTGAAAAGAAAGGTAATCCTCAGTATACACACTTATTGGCAAATTATATGCTTGATTATGTATTGATTTTGATAAACTGCTTAATGCAAGAACAATCAAACTGTGAGCATTTGCCTTTTACACAAGAAGAAAACATCGTGTCGTTTGATGAACTCTTCTCCCTTTATTTTGCTGTATTTTTGGGGATATTTGAAATGGAAAGTATTCTTTTTTTACATATTTCAGGATCAGTCGCGTGCTCTTGATATGATTCGGGATGGTACAGAACTCTCCAGCTTGGAATTGATCCAAGCACCACTAGTAGATGTAGAGATTAGAGGTGTTCCAGCTCTTAAATTTTTGGGAGATATCACTAGCAGCAATGACAGTCACTCTTGATTGTATGGCTTCGCATGTTGATGTAGTCAAGAGTTGTGGCACATCCAAGTTATGGGAAGCTGTCAGTTAACAAGATCCTGAAGTCTGAACTGTGGGATGTCAAAAAAAAAGGGTGGCAACAATATGATTTTGGGATGGTTGCATGATCCCACTGTACTTCTTGCCCCCAAAATGTTAGGACAGAGTATAGAAACTTTTTTGCCATAAAAAAAAAAAAAAAAAAAAAAAAAAAAAAAATCCAACCATGTATTTATCGGCATGAATTTTACTAGCTGGGGAAGAGTTGCAAAATAGCTTCATTTTGTACCTCATTTAATGTAGAATGCTGAAGCTAAACTAGTGCCATGTGAGATCAATTTTCGTGTAATGGGTAATCCCTTGTATTGGAATTTAGGTTTTTTGTTGCTAAATGCAACCTTTTACACCAATCAATTGGTTTTGTACATTTTGATTTATTGGTTTAATAAGATGATGATACAAAAGCTTTTGTTTAGTAGTTACACTGTTGCTGTCCTAGGAATTTTCTCTTGGGTAATACTAGTATGCCCCTCTTCTGTCTTACAAGGTCTGATAAAGGCATGAATTTGTAGATGAGAAGATGCAGGGAAGTCAGTTTGAGTTCAGAAATTGTAAAAAAAAAAAAAAAAAAAAGCGCTAAAACCAGTCTAAATTGAGCATTAGACACTCAGTTTCCATTCAGAACTCGAGTTCACTAGCAGTGAGTACGTTAGTCCGAGAGTTCAAAATTATTTACTGCAAATGCCACTCCCAGTGAAAATCGAGCCTTTGAAACTCGATTTTCATTTGGGTGGCATAATGGTAATAAATCCATCATAAATCAAGCCTTTAAAACTCAATTTATAATGGCAATTATTTACGAATGTGCCACCCAACTGAAAATCGAGTTTCAAAGACTCGATTTCCACTAGGAATTTTTTTTTTCTTCCCCCACCTACAGCAGAAACCAAAATTTCTTTTTTTTCCTTCTCTTACAGCACTAAAGCAAATCCAAAACACATCACATGGGCACTGTAAACAACTAGATACGAGCATAATATATATATATATATATATATATATATATATATATATATGTTCATTATTCTACTTGTTGCTACCGCCGCCTTGGACGGATTACCGCCATACCGGACGGTTCTAAATTGCTTTCATTTACTTTGAGTTATTTTCATATATACTTGGCTGGTTCTACCGCCTTATAATTGTTCTTACTTTCAAGTTATTTACTTTCAAGTTATTTATTTTCAAGTTTCAAGTTACTTACTTTATTTTCATTACAATATTTACTGTGCTTCCGTCTGCAACGATTGTGAGAAAAACATGATAACTGAGTGTTGAACCTAGGATAGTATGGATAGGTTGTGGAGATCCAACTCCTCTATCAGCTCCAGGACTAGTTGTCCTCCTGATATTGTAAATGAAGAAAATCAAACTTTGATGATAATGAGTTGATCCCTGATTTTCGTAATTGGAATATTCCTAAAGTTGATACTAAAACTGTTTATAAAACTAGTTTTGTTGAAAGTACTTTTCATTCGGCTTACAAAGCCAGAACTGTTGAACAAATTTTCTCTATTTCAAAAGTTCATGAAAAATGCTGTTTGTTCACTAAAAGGAATATTAATGACTTCCTTGCTGCTAAAAAATTCAATTATTTGCATATTGGTATGGTTCAAGTTGCTATTAAACTACTTACTCGAAAGGGTATTAATGCTTCTGTTCTCATGTGTTTAAGAGATACTAGATTTAAGATTTTTAAAGATAGCATTTTTGGTATGATTACTGCTTCTATGTATGATGATCCTGTTTATTTCAACTGTTATCCTGATCTTACTCTTGCTTTGGATGATCCTAATATTGTTAAAGGTTTGACATTGAATATTGCTTCATCTGGTTATCATATGGAAGAAGGTAGTAAGCCTTTTGCTTTGATCTATCGCATTTGTTATAGACTAATGGGTACTCAAATGAATCCTTGTGCTAAGATTCCTAGAGAACCTTCGGGTAAAACCATGTTAATTCAATGTTCAACTCCTAATGCTAAAATTCAAGTTCCAAAAATGATTCAATGACAAGATGTTAAACTTCCTAATGATTGGTTGTTGAAACAAGAAACCCCTCCTGCTAAACCTGTTTTTGATGAACTTGATCTTACTCATATTCAACAATATCTTGATGGTACTGTTAAAATAAGTTTTCAAAACAATCCACCTTTGAGAATCAACAAAGGAAGGCATTCCTTTGCTGGAACTGAAAATATTTCAAAAAGAGATCAAGAGATCAATGATTTTTTGAAAAAGAATTTGGAAAAATCCTCTGATTTAAAGCTAAAAGGTATTTCAAGAGATAAATCTCAAATTAGCTCTGTTTACTACTCTACTAAACCTGAAACTTCCTCTCCATTTAGTAGAACTGCTAATGAAGATGAGGAAGACTCTGTTTCTGTTACTCCATCTGACTTTGATTCTCCCCCTATTGAAAATCCTCCTCTTTACCAAAACCAATTAAGAGTTTTGACTATTTTGGATGAATGCTTTGAAGTTGATTTGGTTTCTTTGTATGATGAATTTATGCTTGCAAAAAACAGAACCAAAAGAAAATATTTCCAAAATAATTTTGCTCAGTCTAAAAAAGACCGTGTTAAAAGAAAATGGTTAGAAAAGATGAATCAATTGAAAAAACATATTTTGTTTTTTGATTTTCTTGAAAACCATTATGTTTCAAAAGATGAGGTTTCAAACCAACATTTAAATGTGATAAAGAAATCAAATTTTGTTAAAATTGATAAAACCATTATTAGGTCTAGTCATCCTCTTTTTGACTCAATTTTGATAACTACTAAGAAGGATGAAGTGACTAAAGAGGAAGCGAAGGCCTCTCCTTTCAAAATTGCTGATGATCAAACTCTTATTGTTAGTCTTATTTAACAAAACAATTTTACTAATCAATCTTTGCATATTATTGGTCAACAGCTTGACCGTATTGAAGAAAAAATTGTTGAAAAACCTATTTCTAAAAAATCTGTTTCTATTAAAACTGAGAAACCTTTGATTGATTTACCCTGTCAAAGAGAAAAAGTTATGTTTAAAACTTCTCAGTCCAAGACTCTTGAAATTGTTGAAAAAATACTTTCTGATTTAAAAGTTAAAACTGAGAGTACTTCTACAAGTACTTCAGCTGCTCAAACTATTCCAAAAAAGAAATTGTTTCTGAAGAAAATACAGATTCTGATACTGTTTCTTCTGTTTCTGCAAAAAGAATCTTTGATAATGATTTCCCAGAAATTAAAAGATTTGTTGGAAACTCCAAACCCATGTCTTTTACTAAAAACTGGTATTCAAAACCCACTCCTCCTGATATGCAGTTTGAAGAGAGATCTTTTCAAACACAGTTTTTAGTCTTTGCTAATAAGCTTTATGAGTGGAATATTGATGGTTTGTCTGAACAGGAAATCATTAATAAAATGAGTCACATGTCTATGATTGGTATTACTTATCAAAATAACCATGATCTTGATCAACCTGAAATTGTTAATTTGCTTGTTACTGGTTTTTTTGGTACTCTTCGTGGATGGTGGGATTCATATATCACTAAAGAATCCAGAGAGTCTATTAAACATGCTGTTAAAAAGAATGATGAAGGTTTGCCTATTTTTGATGAAAGTATTGGTCGTGGTATTCCTGATGGTGTCAATACCTTGATCTATACTATTCTCAAACATTTTGTTGGTACTCCATCCAATATTTCATCTCGTGTTTCTGATTATTTGAATAATTTGAGTTGCCCAACTATGTCTGATTATAGATGGTATCAAGATGTTTTTACTTCCAGAGTGATGCTCCAGAAAGATTGTCATAAGCCTTATTGGAAAGAAAAGTTTATTGACGGTCTACCTCCTATCTTTGCTCATAAGGTAAAACAAGAATTAATGGGTAAAAATGATTCTATTGATTATGATAATTTAACCTATGGTGATATTTTCAGTACTATTAAAAAACTTGGTATCAATATGTGTAATGATGAAAAATTGCTAAAACACCAATTAAAGAATAAAAGAAAAGCTAAATATGAAATGGGAAATTTCTGTGAACAATATGGTTTGCCTCCTATTGCTCCTTCTAGGCAAAAAGGTAAAAAAACATGATAAAAGCCATAAAAAATACAGAAATAACTTTGTTAAACCTAATGATTTCTATGCTAAGAAGAAAAATGTTTCTAAAAAATATGTTAAACAAAGATTAGGTAAAGGTAAATGTTTTAACTGTGGTAAATCTGGACATTTCAGTAAAGACTGTAAAGAAAAACCTGGTAAGTTAAAAAACAAATTTAACATGCTAAATATTGATGATAAAGAGCAAGAAGAATTATTCAGAATCCTTGAATCAAACAACTCGTCTGATTCTTTGGAAGATGATTTTTCTTCTTCATCTGATTCTTGCTATCAATCTGCTGATGATTCTTCTGATTCTCCGAATATTAAAATTGGTTGTAGAGATTCTTGTTGCAATGTTATAAAAACTATTAATGCTCTCACCAAGAGTGAAGAAGATGAAAAATTAATAATTCAACTAATAAATCAAATTCAAAACCCTAAACTGCAAAAAGAATATTTGGATAGGTTTAAGAAAAACTTGATAAGAGATGAAACTAGTAAAAAACCAAAATCTACTATAAGTTTTGAAGAAACTTTGGAAAGATTTAATAAAAAGAAATCTAAAGAACTAACTGTTAATGATCTCCAACATGAGATTAATATTGTTAAACAAGAGATAAATGAATTAAAACATGAATTTAAAAGCATGAAAAGTGATAACAATAATCTCAAACAAGAATTGATAATGTTAAAAATTGATAAAGATCTTAATAAATCCGATAATGAACAAAATAAACAAAATGAGCACAACGATGGAGATGAATCCAGTCAATAGGCTCTTCTTTCTGATAAAGGTATTCCTGATACTTTCACTGATCCTCAACTTGCTTTTGTTAATAAAATACTTCCTCCAAAATGGTTTACAAAAGTTAAAATTGTTGTTTCTCCTGATTATCATTTCATTGTTATTGCTATGATTGATTCTGGTGCAGATATGAACTGTATCCAAGAAGGATTAATTCCTTCAAAATATTTTGAAAAATCTACTGAAAGATTAGTTTCTGCTAATGGTTCTCAAATGAAAATTAAGTATGAATTAAATAATGCTCATGTGTGCCATGATAATGTTTGTTTCAAGATTCCTTCTGTTCTTGTCAAAAATATAACTGATAAAGTGATTCTTGGTCTGCCATTTATTAATGCTTTGTATCCCTTTCTTGTTGAACATAATGGAATTACTACTGATCCATTTGGACAGAAAGTAAAATTCAAATTTGTTTCAAAGTTTGAAATTGATATTGATAATCTGTCTTATAAGAAAGATTCTCCCACGAATGAACTTATTCAAGAACTAATGATGAGTTCTTGCCAATATTTCACTGATGATTTTAAAGGTAATCTGCATAGTACCAAAATGTTAAATACTATCCATTATCCTAACATTATCAATGATTCTTTGCAGGAATCGGACAATGATACGTGGATAAATACCACTAATAAGTGGGATAATAATAATAATATTCATATTTATACCACTATTAAGTGGATCATTATGGAAAAGAAAAACAAGAGAAAAGCTCCTACACAGGACTATTCTCAAAACAAAAGACTCCCAGCAAGACCTTTTGCAATGCATGAAGGTGCATCTTCTGGGAAAAACCCTAGCGGATCAACATCCCTTCAGGGATATGTCCCAGCTGAAATGACATATTCCAGTAGTGATATGATAATTGCTTTACAGGAAGTCTTATCTAGATCCTTACAATTTCATAATGGAGTCTATAGTGAATTACCAGATTCCATAAAATATATTCTTGATAATCTCTATGCTGCTTTTACTAGAAATAATCATTCCCTGTTTGAAAAAACCCTCCAAGCTCTCGAAATCCACCTTGTTAATCTTACTGCTTAGAATGAAGCTTATATAAGCCACTATGCTAACCTTATTTCAGAAAAAATCCTTGCTCCGGAAAATGACATTATTTCAAACCTTGTTCCAGGAAATATTCTTATTTCAGAAAATGAGCTTTTAGAAGCCATCTTACTGACCATCCAAATATTCCAATTGATTCTTACATTAGTCAACTCTTTGGCAAAGAGGATATCTATTCAAAGGATAAAATGACTATAATGGGCACTGACTATGCTAGATTGAGTCTTAAGACCCAATCTATGATAAAAAGTGCTTTTGCCAACTTGCCTTCAGATATACAATCTCGTATTTTGAGAAGCAAGGCTATGTTTAGGTCTTTCGACCTATGGTTCAAATGTTTTAAGAAGCTTGTCACAGCCACTATTCCTGATCCTGATGAATTGGATGAAGGTGATAATGTCTTTATTCAGCTTGATTGGGAAGAACACTTTGGGAATACTCTCAGAGTATATGAAAAGAAACACCCATTTCCTGGCCTCTTGATAAATTATGATGATGGTGCAATTTTTGCTAAAGATTCAGATGATGATGATGACAGGGACCCTAACTGGCTTTCACAAATGTTTGAATATGGCTTTATCAGAGTTTGATCATCAGCAATTTTGAAAGGAGAGGCCTTCACTTCCTCTTTAGTCACTTCATCCTTCTTAGTAGTTATCAAAATTGAGTCAAGAGGAGGATGACTAGACCTAATAATGGTTTTATCAATTTTAACAAAATTTGATTTCTTTATCACATTTAAATGTTGGTTTGAAACCTCATCTTTTGAAACATAATGGTTTTCAAGAAAATCAAAAAACAAAATATGTTTTTTCAATATATATATATATATATATATATTATGATACCAGTCAAAGGGAGAGTACATCAAATGCAAAAAACTGGATTAAAACAGTTACTGTTCATGGGCATTATAGTTTCCCTCTTAGCTACAAACCGGACAGATTTAACCATAACGTGAGGCACACAAAAAACATTACTAGCTATCATTGCTTCAAACAAGGCCCTTGTGGTTGAACTTGCCAAAGTACTAGCTACTAATCCCAAAGTACGATCACTGCTAGCATTATAGGCAAAAGCTACACAACGCAACTAATGGAACGAGTACAACGGATAGCGAATAGTTCCATTATAACAACATTCAACAATAAACAAAATAACAACTAAGTTGATGCAACATAGTCTACATAGTCGCCTAGCACTTGTCCATACTAATACATCATAGTTTACATAGTCGCCTAGAACTTGTCCATACCGAAGATAACCATAACTCCCATGTACAATGCCATTCCAAAATCGAGTCTCCGCTCGCCTAACAAACATTAAAATACGGTCGTTAATTCCAAAATGCGAAGAACAAAAAGCAAAAGAAATTCTGAGCATATTATTGACTAACAACGACAGCACTTGCCTAGTTTGTAGCACTACCGCTTGTCGAAGCCCCACCAGAATTAGGACATCTTCTACGATTATGCCCCTCTTCATGACACACTCCACATCACTACCTCGGTTGAATCTCCCTCAAGTCTGGATCTTCCCTCCAGCTTCCTGGTTCTCGTCATTCCCCAGCCATTTCATTCCTTATTCTTAACTTCACAGGATGACCTTTGGCCTGCAACAGCTTTGGGTCAGGCACCCACCGTGGTCTGCAAACGTCCCTCCACAATGACTCTGACTTTGGCACCACAAATTGATGTGCATATGTATGAATGGCGTTGTCCAAACTGTAACATAGGTCAATATAGCTAGTCACATCGAGGTGTAGACCTTGAAGAACTTTAATTGCATGTGAACAAGGGATCTTAATGTTTTACCACTTTCTACAACCACATGTTCTAGCAAATACGTGCACTTCATGACTGTGGTTTCCCCCTTCACCTCTATGGTCGTCGTACGAGGTAATCACTTGATATACACTAGTTTCATGATTAAAATTCCTCAGAGTGTGTCTTGCAATTTTATGCGCATTTTTGGTATAGATCCCCATTGCATAATCACTCCCTACCTTACCTTGAAAGAGATCAGAATTAATTTCTTTATGTCTATCATGGAAATATGCAACAAGTTTGCACCAAGTGAACTCAACCATTGTAGCAATGGGCAAACTGCGGGCACCTTTAAGTACCCCATTAAAGCACTCAGAGATATTGGTTGTCATTACCCCGTAACGTTTTCCACCATCATGTGATTGGGTCCATTTGTCCAGATCCTGACTCATTAGATATGTGTATGACATATAGCGTGCACCATGAGGATCATCAGGGTCTACACTCCTCAGTGCATTAATCTCAACATCCTTAATGGTTTGCATTATGGACTCAAATTTAGCTTCATGAGTTGCATATCCAGCTTTCAAGGCCAATGCCTTTAGAGTTGGGTCATCAAAGTGTGTGTTGAAATTCTAGCAACATGTCAAAGGCAATATCTGTGAAATACTTGTAAGCTTCCGTCATCACCTCTAGGCCACTCTGCAATGGCGCATTTGATACCTTTATATCCGTCAGAAATAATACAAATGCCCTCGTCAGGTATCACATGCCCTATCTAAATCCTAAGACACTCTAAAAACCACCCCCAACTAGGCCCTGACTCCTTGTCCACAACAGTAAAGGCGAGAGGCAAAACCTTTTGGTTAGCATCGGTTGCCATTGTAATCATCAACACCCCTTGGTATTTACCATACAAATGAGTCCCATCAATATTGATCACTAGCCTGCAATATCTGAATGTAGCAATGCATGGAGTGAATGCCCAAAATACATAGCGTAGTAACGTAGTACCAGCTATGTCCTTAGGTATGGTGTAATAGTTGTACTGGGTACCTGAATCCTGATCTAAGTATGCCAATAACAACTTTCGCAACCTTTGGTAAGACTCCTCCCAATCCCCAAATATCTTAGTAATTGTCTTTTGTTTGGCATCCTATACCTTATAGTAAGAAAGCTCATGACTATACTTAGTACGTATGATCTCCCAAAGCTTATCAATACGAGCAGTGTGATTTTGTCGTAATTTTCCCACAATTTCTGATGCAACAAAATTAGAATCTATTATTTTACCGTCTCTTCGTAGGCCAAAGGGTATACAACTGTGTGGACCCACATAAGATGTGACCATCCACAGACCATTAAGTTTAGCCTTTATGAATGCCCCAATATACCACTTGCAGTTGGTGTCAATGCATGCGGCGCACAATTTAGTTTTGGTAGACCTCCGGATTATAAAATTTTTATCATCCTTTGCTGCGTATAATATCAATGCACGCTTCACCACCTCTTTATTTGCAAAAGTTAACCCTTTACTAAAATGCATCCCATCTTCCCAAGTAGAAATAAATGGTATCTGAAGACGTAAAGGATCAACCATATTTTCCCAAGTATTTGCGTAAAATGACTTGGCAGGAGGTGTGTAGGTAGTGGTCATATTTGTATCATGCTGGACGCCAATATCATCTTCTGCATCACTTTTATCATGGTACTCCATATTTTCCTCTTCAAAATTGGGAACGAGTTCATGGTCATCCACATCCCTGTCAAAGTCGCCTCACTCAATCCTCTATTTGTACCCATCCATATCATCAAGATTTTCACCATTTTCGCAACATGATCTTCGTCTTCGTCTTCCTTCCCTAAATGTGTCTCTTGAGGATGGAGGGTTTCACCAGTATTAGCAGCATGATCTTGAGATGGCAGCATATAACCTCCCATTGTAGTGCATCGATCATCTAGGACTGTAAATTGTAAAGATGTAGTTGTTTGTTGTACCTCCTCAGTATCAACTTCTGTAAGTGGCTCCGAACTTACGTATAACTCAACAACATTTACTTGGGGCATTTTATGAATCCTATTAAACATGATCTTTACATGTTTGTCTTCTTTGATCGCCATATACTCGTAATTTATCCGTTCTTAAAGGACTTCTTGTGGATAACAATAAATAATCTTTATGTCATAACAAGTAGGGTTCAAATTCAATTCTTCCATTATTTTCCTCTTCAAATCATTCAATGTCTTCAACTTACGACATATCATCATGTAGTAGCATTCGATACCCGGCCTTCTAAATCGGAATCTGTTAATCTCTCTAGGATTGACAAGAGGTCCACCGTAGTATACATTTATATCAATATTTTTCAGAGATTGTGAACCTATTAGAGTCAAGTGTAATATGTTAGTGACATATTTTATCTCTTTCATTTAACATCATTTGCAAAACCTTTTCTATCTACTCAAAGTTCAAAAATTACAACTCGTCACCCCAAATTTGAATATACTCACCCCACATCATGTACAAACACACAATCATTATCATTTCATACTCAAACAAAAAAAAAATCTAAAGACAAAACTCACCCCATTACAAAATTTCAAATCAGCTCTAACAAAAATATAAATAAAAATATCAAACCAAACAACAATACAATCATTAAAAACCTAACAATACAAATATACCAACAATACATCTTAAATATATCAATCATTATTTTATACTCAAGCAAAAAAAATTAAAGACAAATATCAAACCAAACAACAAAAGTCATGATACATACCCATGATACAAATATATCTTAACACTATGTACACTAACACTAGCAAAATCCACTAACACTATATACACTAAACAACCAACAGATCCTTACCAGACATGAGGATGTGCAAATGTGCTGGGATTGTATGAGTGAGAGGGGGAGTGAGAGAGGGAAGACTACAATGAGTGTTGGGATTGTATGAGAGAGAGAGAGGGGAAGACCTGCTAAATGTGTATGACCCGAGAGACCCAGACAAAAAACCAAATTTGATATAGGGACCCAAACATGATAGCCACATGGAGTAATATTTCACCACAATTTGAAAATCGAGTTTCTAAGACTCGGTTTAACTTTTAGCAAACCGAGCCTCTAAGGCTTGATTTCCAAGTGGCGTCTACGTGGAATCTTAGAGCACAGAAATCGAGCTTCTAATGGTCGGTATGAAAATCGAGTCTCTAAGACTCGATTTCCAGGTAGACAAAAGTGCCAACTCAGACTGATCAAAACATAAAAACCAACCCTCTAAGACTCGATTTATAGCCCAAAATCGACCCTTTTTAGACTCGAGATGTTATTAAAAAATATAATTCCAAAATCGTGCCTACTAACTAAATAGTTGGGAAAATGGGCTTAATTCCCAATTTTTGTCAGAACCAAACAACCGCACACCCACAACCTCAAATCGGCGGCGCTTCTTCTCATCCAATCCAACTTGTTAGCGACGCTCTCTAATTTGGTCTCTTCCAATCCATCCTCAAATCGACAGCACACTTATAATATCCAATCCAACTTGGCAGTGCTTCAACTCTTCCCGTACAAGTCGACAGCGCTTCTTTTCTGCCATTCTAAGTCGGCGAAACCACCCATAATCTTCAGGTTCTCTCTTTACATATGATTAACGCTGATATGGGTTCATATTATTTCTCTAAACTTTGTGGGTTTATGCTATTATTGTTTTTTTTGAGTTTTGGTTCTTACATATTTGACAAATTAATCTTTACACCGATGGGCTTGACAGTCCACCATTGATTGTCTGGATCACTACTGCCATGCGAAACAAAATTGTAATAAGGTTGCTGATGCTTTGGCAAAGAAATCTTGGGTTGGGCTAGAACTTCAGGTTTGGGTTGAAGACTTACCTGGGGACATTATCCCCCTTGCTCTGTTTGATGGTCATAGTTTTCTTATGCTTTAATAAAAGCATCAGTCTGTTTCACAGTCTGGTTTCTCAAAAAAAGAAAAAAATAATAATATTTACACTTTTGAGTTTGGGATGCGAGACATGAAACTTGAGTGAGACGTGGGAACTCTTATCCATAAGTTGGGATAAGATTAGATTTGGTTGGGACTGTGGGGAGGACACAATACTATGAACCTATGGACTTAGGAGATTTTTTTTTTTTCAACCACCTTGGCAGTAAGAACACCAATTTTACTGTTGGTTTGTGCTATATTTTAGAATTGGTTTCCAATTTTAGAGTTGGTTTCTCTAAAATTTATAATTTGAAAGAAGCCTAGTGAGTTTTCTCAAAGTTTCAGGAGCAGATATTTTATCTGGATGATGTTCACCATAAATTGAAGTTGTAATAAAAACAGCCTTCCTAATTAGATCATCTCCCGTATCAAAATTGTGTCCCTCTTTTAGTATTAGCTTCTACTTTCTACTTTCTAGTAGTGTGGCTCTGCATGGAGCCAGTTGGTGCCAAAGGCAAGGATTCAGCTGGGAATTAGTCAGTAACAAAGCGATCTCTCAACTTGAGTAACAAATAGTTGGTCCCCCAGCTCCCAAAGCATTTGTACATTACCGCAGAAGTTGTAGAGCAGCACTGCACCTAGAGAAAGAGAATGTATCAAGAGACAAAAACCAAAACCCACTTGTTTGTTTGACAAAGATATAGCTACTCTGACACCTTTACCTCAACAACAATTACAGAGTACAGGGTAAGGTCATCTCTAATTCTGAATAGCAACAACAGACGCTGCACAGATAGTTTCAAGTTCAGCCCAGTGATTACTTTCAAATTAGGATTAGCTAACTATTTTTCTTTTTTCTTTTTTAGTCCAGTTACTGTGAAAAATCAGGTTAACATTATTTCTCACTGAGAGTTTATTTTAGCTTTGGTCTTTCCTAGGTAAGGTGAGGTACTCTGAATTAAGATGATACCGAATAAACGACTAACCATCATGATTGGAAATATTACTTAGTGAATTTAGGTCAATGTCATTTTAAGGTGTGGTCGCACCTATAAAAAGGATGAGTGCATAATTACCACCAAAAAAGAAACTACCCTATAGTAAGCACATTTATCAATGCTTTCACTTGCTAGATTAAGATTGGGAATTGGACTGCTATGGTTGAGGTCCTTGAGGATGTCTCATAGTGATATATATTTTGAATAAAATTGCATTGTTTATGATTTTCCATTCATGATAAATATTTATTGAGGTTAACCTGCTTCTTTTTTCTGTTTTTGAATCAGGCTTACACACACATGTTTTAATAAGTGCGTTGAGAAAAGGTACAAAACTTTGTGTTAATTTCTTTCCTGCAATTTGCATGAACTTTTCTAAGTTGATTTCGAATTCACCTTTGAAGAATCCAGTTAACTTTTTTTACAAAGTTCAGTAATTTTTTCTCTATATTAATTAATTGCAGAAAGTACTCATTTGACATCCTTGTGTAAAGAAAATGTATCAAATTGGTCATATTAAGTTTCTCAGAAAAAAAAAAAATGGTCATATTATCATTTATTATTTCAGGTACAAATAGTCTGAACTAAATACGGGTGAAAATAGTTGCATCGATCGCTGCGTATCAAAATATTGCCATGTAAGTTGACAATCATATTCACATATGGTTTACACAGTACTTCCCACAGTATAAACTTTTGATTGATGTAAGTTTCATTTTTCCCTATGACCTTTCTTTGAATTTTGTTGTCTTGATGTTTGATTGGATTCTCTCCATCATGTTTCTGGCAGAAGTTTAATTTTATATCATCCATTACTTCCATGCTTCCTTCACATTATTTTATTTAGTTTATCAATGCGTGTTGTAGGGGTAAAGGTCCAAGATTATATATTGGGCCTTGGACTTTGTCCGAGCACATTAAAAGGTCCGAAGAGGAACAAATAGTTATTAGGGGTTCCAATTTAAAGTCTCATAAGTAAGGAACGAATGGAAGGTGATCCGAGGAGGAACTCCTTCTTAAATATGATGAATACAGCTCAAGTATCTATTCCAGCAATTAGAATGACCTCCCAGAAAGCTCCAATGATAGGGATATACCTCATGAACATACGAGAAGGAAATTCAAAAATATCTAAGAAAAAGCTGCAATCACCGCATAAATGCACTACAGCTACTTTTCTGGCCGCATTTATGTGGAGAAGACCTCTGACCAGTGCTGCCTTGGCTATCACAACTCACAAAAAGCCAAAGAGGGTGTCTGATGGGACAGGTACTCAAGTAAGGGCTCAGACGATCAACAAGTGTAGGATCAAGATGATCCTAATGGAGCTATATAATGTGGGAGATCCTCCATGAGAAAAGGATGGGAAAATAGAGAGAGAACATTGTAGCAATCTAAACTGTCTTTATATCCAGTTGTGATCAATTTATACAAGGTGACCTCCTCGGACTAAAAGTCTATTGATATCAAACTTTTTATTTGCGTTTGATCGTCATTTAATTCAGTACTAGCCATTGTCCAACTCACTAGAGCTTAGATATTTGACTCTCTCTACAAATTTATTATACTGGGTTTATTGGGCCAAGATCTCATATATCTTGAACTTGGATCATAAATCTGGTCCTTACAATTGGCGTCGTCTGTGGAAAGAATTGGTGTGATAGTGAGTACGACGTCTAAATATGGTAGGATCAGGTCCTCATCGAGAAGAATCCTTGGTTATAGGCGATAGGATGATTTCCTTAACCTCGAACGCAAGCGAGATCGAGAAGGTAGCGCACACACCACGCATGCTAGTAAAAGTCATTCTCAGGTTAGGGGTCATGTCTCTCAAGAACAGAATGAAAAAGCCATGCAAAGGGAGATTGACGATTTAAAGAAGAAGCTGCGCCATGCACAATGAAAACGAACCCCTTCCAGTTCTGACGTCTCCTCCAATGATGAAGAAGATGCTAGTTATTGGCAAAAGTCAAGAACTCCACCAAGCAAGTCTTTCTCCTATGATGAAAACCACCACCACAGGCACAGATACAAGAACCCGCCTCGTAAAGGCTTAGGAAACAACACTATGAGCAAAGTGTTGAATCAAATCTCCAAATCACCTTTCACGCGCAAGATAGAAAGGACAAAACTTCCTCGGCAGTTCCATCAGTCCACATTCACCATTTACAATGGTCGAACGGACCCTGTAGAACATGTGAGCTAGTTCAACCAAAGGATGGCTGTCCACTCTAAGGACGAGGCTTTAATGTGTAAAGTATTTCCCTCCAGTTGGGACCTGTGGCGATGAGATGGTTCGATGGTCTGAGAGAAAATTCCATAGACTCCTTTAAGGAACTCACCCAGGCCTTTGGCTCTCGTTTTATCACGTGTAGTAGGGTACCTTGACCCTTGGATTCTCTACTGTCCTTGTCCATGCGAGAAGAGGAGACCCTGAAAACATACTCGAACAGATACTAGGAGATGTATAATGAGATAAATGGTGACTTTGATGACGTGGCCATCAGCACTTTTAAGGTCGGCCTCCTGGCTGAGCACGATTTAAGGAAGTCTCTGACTGGTAAACTTGTTACCAATGTGATCCAACTCATGGACTGAATTGATAAATACAAGAGGGTGGAGGAAGACCAACAGTAAGGGAAAGGTAAAGCAAAGGTTATCCCTCAGGAGAGGAGGGATTTCAGGTCAGACCGATTTAATAATAACCGACCTTGGAGAGATTTCACTGGACAGTCAAGTTCTACCAACACCCAGGTAGTTAATGCAGTATTCCAAGAACTGGTGCATCAGGTTCTGAAGAAGATTAAGAACGAGCCGTTCTTCAAATGGACGAACAAGATGGCTAGAAACCCTACGAGGCGCAACCAAAGCCTTTATTACCAATACCATCAGGACCAGGGGTACACTACAGAAGACTGCAGGAATTTATGAGACCATCTGGACCAGCTAGTCCGAGAAGGAAAGTTGAAGCATTTACTGCACCATTCTAGTAGCCAAGTGAAGCAGACAGGTTCGAATTTCCGAAGGGATGCTTCTTTGAGACCTCCTCTAGGAACGATCAATGTCATCTTTGCTGCTCCCGGTAGGACCAGTTCTCGTCCCTCCAGAGTGATGTCTGTGGCTCGGCTATCTACCGAGTACAACAATTTGGAGCCAAAAAGAGCCAAGAAAGAAGCCCCACATGTTCTGGGTTTCTTGAACGAAGATAAGATCGGAACCATCCAACCCCATGACGATGCTCTGGTGGTCACACTCAGGATTGGGGAATATGATGTGAAAAGAGTGTTGGTAGATCAGGGCAGTGCTGTCAAGATAATGTATCCCGACCTGTACAAGGGGCTGAATTTGAAACCCGAGGACCTAACGGCGTACGATTCCCCTCTAGTAAGTTTTGAAGGGAAGATTGTTACTCCAAAAGGTCACATTAGACTGCCCATACAGACCCGTTCGAATGTGGTGGAAGTTAATTTCATTGTGGTGGACGCTTACTCACCCTACACAGCTATTGTAGCTAGACCTTGGCTTCATACCTTAGGAGCCATCTCTTCTACCCTGCACCAAAGGTGAAATATCCATTGGAGAGCCAGATTAAAGAGATTGTGGGGAATCAGTCCATGGCTAGACAGTGCATAGTGGCTGCCATCTTACATCAGCCCGAAGCTGAGCCCTCGACCTCTGATGAAAGGGGCTTATAGCAATCAAAAACTCTGGTATTTCCAGGTAATGGATCAACTGAGGAAGCAAAGCGTGAAGATCTAGAAAAGGTTATTATTGGCGATGATCCGAAGAAATTCTTTCAAGTCGGCTCCCAGCTACCTCCCCAAGAGAAGGAAGAGCTAATTGTGTTCCTTAGAAAAAATGTGGACGTATTCGCGTGAACTGCTTATAAAGCTCCGGGGGTAGACCCAAACTTCATTTGCCACCATTTGAATGTCAATTCATCTGTTCTCCCTAAAAAACAACCTCCTCGGCGCTCATCTAGAGATCATTCTGATGCTGTCAAAGACGAGGTGACAAAGCTTAAGCAAGCAGGGGCTACCAAGGAAGTTTTCTACCTTGAATGGCTAGCCAATACGGTGGTAGTGAAGAAAAAGAATGGAAAATGGCAAGCATGTGTGGATTTCACAGATTTAAACAAGGCTTCCCCAAAAGATCCCTTCCCTATGCCTCGAATAGACTAGCTGGTAGATGCGACTATAGGCCATCCTCGAATGAGCTTTTTAGATGCCTTTCAAGGACACCATCAAATACCACTAGCTCTAGACGATTAAGTGAAGATAGCTTTTGTCACTTCCATTAGAAATTGCCATTATAAGGTGATGCCCTTTAGCTTGAAAAATGCGGGATCCACCTATCAAAGAATGATGACTAAAATGTTTGAACCCCGGTTGGGCAAGAATATTGAGGTCTATATAGATGACATGGTGGTGAAAAGCAAAGTGGTGCCTAAGCATGTGAGAGATCTCGGAAACATTTTTGAAATTTTGAGGAAGCACAGGCTACACCTTAACACTTCCAAGTGCTCTTTTGGTGTGGGATCAGGTAAGTTTTTGGGCTATATGGTGACTTACCGGGGAATCGAGGTTAATCCCAATCAGATTAAGGCAATAAATAGTCTACAACCACCTCGGAATCCCAAAGAAGTTCAGAAATTAACCGGAATGACTACTGCTTTGAACCAATTTATCTCTCGATCAGCAGACAGATGCAGACCCTTCTTCCTATTGATGAATAAATGGAAGGGATTCGAGTGATCGGGGAGTGTGCTTTAGCCTTTCAGTAACTTAAAGAATATCTATCTCGGCCACCTATTATGTCCAGTCCTCAGGTAAACGAGGTCCTGTTTGCTTATATCGTTGTGGCCCCTCATGCTGTAAGTTTTGTGTTGATATGAGTTAACAGTGGCATACAACGGCCAGTTTATTATGTGAGCAAATCACTGCATGAGGCCGAGGTTCGTTATTTACCACTGGAGAAGGCCATCTTGGCAGTGGTGCATGGCACACGAAAGCTCCCCCATTACTTTCAAGCACATACAGTTGTCATTCTGACTCAACTTCCACTTAGAACCATACTTCGAAGTGCTGATTACACGGGGAGGATTGCTAAATGGGGCACGGTCCTAAGGGCTTTTGATATCAAATACATGCCTTGTACCTCTGTCAAGGGCCAGGTCCTCGCGGACCTAGTGGCCGAGTTTGCTGAACCCTCACTAGAAGAAGTAATAGAAGCACAGCACATGGATGGAAAATCGGCTGGCGCAATCTCCCTGCAAGAACCTTTATTCTGGAAGGCATATGTTGATGATGCGGCAAATCAAAAGGGCTCTAGAGTGGGGCTAGTTTTGATCTCACCTTAGAAGCTCACCATTGAGAAATCATTAAGATTGGGCTTTTCGACCACAAATAATGAGGCCGAATATGAAGCTTTGCTGGAAGAAATGTCCATGGTTCAAAGAATGGGAGGAAAGTCAGTAAAAATGTTCTCGGTCTCAAGACTAGTTGTCGTCCAAGTGAAGGGCGAACTAGAAGCAAGAGATAAGAGGATGTAAGGTTATTTAAGTCAAGTTAGGCATTTACAATCAGGATTTGAATCCTTTAGCCTACTGCATGTCCCCAGAAGTGGAAACACACATGCTAATTCTCTAGTCACGTTTGCAACCTCCTCGGCACAGAGCCTACCTCCGGTTATCCTTATAGAAAACTTGTGCAAACCCACAGAGGTAAAGGGAAGGGTGGTTCATGTTCACCAAGTCAGAGTAAGGCCTAGTAGGATGGATCCCATAGTACTATTTCTGAAAGAGAACATCTTGCCAGAGGATAAAATAGAAACTGACAAAATATGGAGAAAGGCGCCTCGTTTTTGGCTATCTGAGGACCAAAAACTATACAAGCGCTCTTTTTCTGGGTCATATCTACTCTGTATTCACCCTGAAACATCAAAGCTGCTCCTTGAGGAATTACATGAAGGTATTTGTGGAAACCATACAGGAGGCATATCTTTATCTCACAGAGCCATCACTCAGGGCTATTGGTGGCTGAATATGCAGAAAAAAGCACAAGAATATGTGAGAAAATGTGATCAATGCCAAAGATTTGCACCAAATATACATCAACCAGGAAGAATCCTTAACCCCCTATCCAGCCCTTGGCCATTTGCTCAATAGGGCTTATATATTGTTGGTCCATTCCCCAAGGTCGTAAGGAACAAGATGTATTTGCTGGTCAGCACAGTCTACTTTACTAAATGGGTTGAAACTGAGCCCTTGGCGAATATCAGAGACTTGGACGTCAAGAAATTTGTCTGGAAAAACATTATTACTTGGTTCGGGATCTCTCGCATCCTCATCTCGGATAATGGCCTTCAGTTTAATAGCAAATCTTTCAGAAAATACTGTTGTGATTTGGGAATTACGAACAGATATTCTACACCAGCTTATCCCCAAGAGAATGGACAAGCCGAGACTGTTAACAAGGTCATAGTGAATGGACTCAAGAAGAGGTTGGATGATGCGAAGAGAAAATGGGTTGAAGAGCTACCACATATCCTGTGGACATATCAAACCACATCTCGCAGGTCAACAGGGGAGACTCCCTTTTCAATGACCTATGGGGCCAAGGCCATTATTCCTTTAGAAACTGGCTTCCCAACGCTAAAGACCAGCTCATTTAATCCGAGCAACAATAATGAGTTACTAGAAAAGAGTTTAGACTTTATTGAAGAAAGAAGAAAAAGTGCGATGGTTCAATTGGCATACTACCAACACAAGCTCAAGCAAAGTTATGATGCCAAGGTAAAGCTGAGGCCATTAGTGCCTGGTGACTTGGTATTGAGAAAAGTTCTGGGTACTGTGAAGAACCCAACGTGGGGAAAGCTAGGACCCAATTGGGAAGGACCATGTCGCATCATCTCGATGGTTGGTATATGAGCATATTTTCTAGAAGACTTAGATGAGCATGTAATACCACGACCTTAGAATGTAAACAATCTGAAAATGTATTATTATTAATGAAAGTTTCCTTTGTCAATATGTTCATTTGTTGTATGAAGGCATTATACTTTCCTTTATTCATTCTTTAATAAGTGTTTAAATAAAACCTTAGTCATGCCTGGGTCCTCGGACCAGATGCTTTGGGGAAATTAACACACTATGACATCTATCTAAGCATTTAAACAGAACCTTAGTCATGCCTGGATCCTCGGACCAAATGCTTTGGGGAAATTAACGCACTATGACATCTATTTGAGCGTTTAAACAGAACCTTAGTCATGCCTGAGTTCTCAGACCAGATACTTTGGTGAAATTAACACTCAATGATATCTTTATAAGTGTTAAATAGATCGTAAGTTATGTTAGGTCTCTCGGACGACATACTTAGGTGAAATTAATACTCAATGGCATTTTTATAAGTGTTAAACAGATTCTAAATTATGTTAGGTCTCTCAGACCACATACTTAGGTGAAATTAACACTCAATGGCATCTTTATAAGTGTTAAACAGATCCTAAGTTATGTCAGGTCTTTTGGGCATACTTGGGTGAAATTAACATTCAATATCTGACCCCCCAGACCACATACGTAAGGGAAATCAATACTTGATAGTATATTGCTAAATGTTAACACTGGGGTACTTGTTTATCCCTCACTAAAGTGTCAAAACAGATCCAAGATTATGCACAACTCCTCAGATTGATGGCTTTGAGTAAGTTAAGGACCTTGATTATTTATATAAGTGTTGAGTCATTTCACAGTGCAAGCATAGGGTAAATCTCTTTGTTACTAATACACAGTTGTTTCCAGTTTTTATTAAAGTTAGCACAACAACAGTTCGATACTATTTATGACAGTCATAAGTTTCGAAGCACATAAAAGTAAAAGCATGAGAGATAAAAAGTAAAACATTTTTCATTAAACAAAAGAGGGAATACATTGTTAGAGAGCAAAACGCCATTAAAAGAAAAAAAAAAATCCATTATCTAGGATCCTAGGCCTTGGCTTGAGGAAGGTCTTTCTTGGGATCAGCAGCCTCGGAGTGGACATCACCAGCTTTAGACTTAGCCTCTGCATCCTTGGCTTGGGAGACCACATCCCTAATTGTAAGGGCATCCTCGGAGGGTTGGCCTTCATCGAAGGCTGAGCCTCCTCACCCACTCCAGTCCCTTTAGAAATTTAAGCATCGGGATGGGGAGCTTGGGTGGTGGGGAGTTGCTCGAAAGGAGGGATCGTATCCAGAATTTCTTGAATATCCTTTAGGAAGAAAGTACTCTAGGCCCTCCTCAACTCGGATTCTTCAGGGACTCCCGCCCGATCCATTGCTACTCCCTAGGACTTGGTGCAATAGTCCCTGCACATTGCAGCCACCTCCTCTGCCAGGTGAGTCTCTGTGTCTAGCACCCCACATTCATAGGATGCGGCCACCGTGGCCTCAGTGGCTTCCCTAGCCACCCGAGCAGCATCCTTGGTTTTTTGTAGCTCCGCCTTAAGATCCAAAACATTTTGCTTTTCGGTGGCCAAGTTTATCTCAGTTATAAGCAATTTCTAGCGATGATCCTCTATTTGCCTCTTCGTGGTTTTTAGGCCCACCTCAGCACTTAGGCGAGCCTTGTTCACCTCCTTCAATTTCTCGGACAATTGGGCATGTTCTTCTTTAAGGGCCCCAATGTCCTTCTTAACTTCAAAGCGAGAGTGGGCCTCAGTTTTGACTTTGTCATGAGTGTTCCTAACCCACTCCTCGGCCACGTAAACCTGCTGAGTAAGCTACATGACAATAGCAAAGTGATCAAATATATGCATATGAATAAATAAGAATCCTAGGGTTAAACTCAGAAGAGTATTGATTGACTTACCATGGCAAGGTCCCTCTTCAATGACATGAAGAGGTCAGGTTGCCTAGTACGCCTAAGGCCCTCCATATCCCGGGAGAGAAGTAGAGGTTGCTCTAGGTCTCGGTGAGGACGGTGGCGTAACCCCTTTGGGATTCCCAGATCGTGGCATCCCAAGGAATGGGAGCACCCTCCACCTTTAGCCGAGGGTCCCAGGAGCGCTGCCCTCGGCGTACTTCAGCTTCATCCCGACTCTCCACCGATTTGGCCCTTTTGTCCTTGGGATCCTTGGCCTTCTTTTGTTGCTTAGCCCCCTTTTGAGGCGCCACCTTGCCTTCTTCCAGATTTTCAACTGGCCTTTTCTTCCTCAAGTTCAGAATGGCCTTCAATTCGAGGTCTGTAGGTGGAGGAGAAGGAGGAAAAGGAAGACTGGGAGGAACTTAGGTCTTGGGAATTTCCTTTAATGTGGACTCTTTGTTCCTATTTGCCAGCAACCCCTTTAAGCCGAAATTTGGCTTCAAATCCATTCCTTCTTCTTCGACTTCTGAGTTAGTGTCGGCCCAAGCGACAATTAGCTTTGGAGGATGAGCCGTAGAGAATCTATTGGACTCGTGTTCAGAATCCGAGAGCTCCACAAGCCTTTCTGGTACTCCTTCTGCCTCCTCGAAGCGGAACTGATCGATCTCAACATCAAGAGTATGACAAAGAGAGGCTGACTCCTTTCTCAAAGCAGCTACCTGAGGAAGAGTGCGTTGAATAGGCAATTCCACGGGTGGGAGATCTCTCCAATCCAAAAATCCTGACTTGGATATGTCTATGCAGTTCAGCCTAGAGTCACCAGCCCTTATCGCCTGCCCCGCATCCTAGAATTGACGAGACAAAGGCTCGTAATCTAAAATCAAATAAGTAGCTCTTAATTGTCCGTCCTTGCTTATAAATACTTCAGACCTCAGCAACTTGTTGAGACTTGGTATGTTGACAAAACTTAGTCTCAGGGCGACGTGGTTTTTATCTATAAAAAGTATCCGAGAAGGAGATTACGGTTAGATCAATTGAGACTATTATCCAAGAAGACAAAATGTTAAGGCAGCGTGTAAAAAAAAAAAGAGAGAGAGAGAGAGAAGAAGAAAAATTTTGCTAAAAAATTAAAAGTGCTAAAATCCCCTGCCAAAGGGACTAATCCTAAAGGTACCCCACCTAGCTCTCCCACCCGAATTGGGCAATGAATACTATCGTTCCACTTCCTGGAGACAATCAGGTAGTCATCCTTCATGCCCTTATTAGATTTGGGGAGACAAGATATCAGTCTGTTGACCTCGGACCGGGACTTGAGATAGTATCTCACGCCAGCGAGTTTGTGGCACTTGTACATGTGAACCACATCATGCCACGTGAGCCCTAAGCCCATCTGCTAGTTAAGAGCGTCTACGCAACCCAAAACCCTAAATAGGTTAGGGGCGCACTGATGGAGGGTCAGCCTGTGGTTAATCAGGTAGTCCCTGGTTATCCTACCCATGGGAAGCGTCATTCCTCCCTCTATGAAAGCAATCATAGGAACGACAACTTCACCCACCTCTCTATTGGTATGAATTTGGTCTGTGGCACAATATAACAGGGCTACTCCTTGTGGGATGTGATATTTGGCCCTAAAGCCCTCCATGCCAACCGAAGAGTCAACTAGATGTTTAAATCTACCCATTTGAACAAACTAAGAAGATGCGAAAGAAATTTTTTGAAGAGAAAGAAGGCTGAGTGGTTGGTCGAGGAGGAGAAGAAGAATTTAAAGAGACAGAAACTTACGAAAGTGTATTAATCATGATCCTTTTGAAATGATCTTTCGAAAAATTTCTTAAAAACAGAGTTATAAAGTCTTAGGAACTTAGAGTATTTTGTGGGCTAGAGCACTGGGATTCTCTGGAACACTTGAAGATTTGTGAAATAAATAAGAAATGAGTTCCCTCAAGGCTTTATATAGAGGGAGAAAATGAGTGGGAATACTCCCGCTCAAAATTCTAAGAAAAATGTCAGTCGTTGGATTGGCGCCTCACCGTTGGATGCGAGGAACATAACGTCGCCTAGAGTAATTAATGACGCCTCGTTGGCTACGAAGTGTCAATAGCAATTATGAGACGCATAAAACCGCACTCCTGCACGTGTGAATCAAGGAATCAATTGGTCTTATCTCTTAAAAATCAAAACCCAACTTTTTCTACTCGGATGAGAGGGAAAAACCGAAATTTTGAATGGCTGTTGTAGGGGTAAGGGCCCAAGATCATATATTGGGCCTTGGGCTTTGTCCAAGAACATTGAAAGGTCCGAGGAGGAACAAATAGTTATTAGGGGTTTCAATTTAAAGTCTCATAAGTAAGGAACGAATGGAAGGTGATCCGAGGAGGAACTCCTCCTCGGATATGACGAATGCAGCTCAAGTAGCTATTCCAACAATTAGGGACATGCCTCATAAACATATGAAAAGGAAGGAAACCCAAAAATATCTAAAGAAAAGCTGCTACCACCGCATTAAATGCACTGCAGCTACTTTTCTAGCCGCATTTATGTGGAGAAGACCTCTGAACAGTGCTGTATTAGCTATCACAACTCACAGAAAGCCAAAGAGGGTGTCTGATGGGACAAATACTCAAATAAGGGCCCAGACGATCAACAAGTGTAGGATCAAGATGATCCTAAGGAAGTTATATAATGTGGGAGATCCTCCATGAGAAAATGATAGGAAAAATAGAGAGAGAACATTGTAGCAATCTAAACTGTCTTTATATCCAGTTGTGGTCAATTTATACAAGGTGACCTCTTCGGACTGAAAGTCTATTGATATCAAAACCTTTTATTTGCGTTTGATCGTCATTTAATCTAGTACTAGCCGTTGTCCAACTCACTAGAGTTTAGTTCTTTAACTCATTCTCTACAAATTTATTGTACTGGGCCAAGATCCCATATATCTTGGGCTTGGACCGTAAATCTGGTCCTTACACGTATATTATACTGATAATTCTGTGCACCATGCCATTAGCTTAGAAATATATGTATAAGTCTTGCAACCTTGGTGTTGCTTTAGAAAGGCCTAACCTTATAGTCGTGATTTTCTGTGACATCAGTATTTGAATAGTGTGGGTTGCTTGCTAGTTCTATTTTGTTTTGTGGTAATTTAGTGTATGGAATTGGTATTTCATCACCTATGAATTATGATTTGCGTGCGATTACCATCATGTAATGGAAATAAAAGCAAGCTGTTTTGTGTTTTTGCCTGGTGACTAATCTAATCGGCAGCTGCTAGGTTCAGGTCGGCCCCCAATGTGAAATTAAGGCTATTCTGAAATTTGCTCTACATTAGTTACGTGTTTACCTAGCTGGCTGCCAAAGGTTGATACTGGAATGATTTTTGTTTGTACCAAACTTTATGAGGTGGTTCCATTTTGTTTTTTTTAAAAAAGTATTAGTGGCAATTCGAATTTATGCTGCTCCTAGATTTAAGTCATAAAATTGTTAGCTGTTCATAAATGAAATATTATTCTTGGAAAAATCATCAATATTTGTGATGATTCTATACAAGTTGAATTGTTTTTGCTGCTGCTTGTTTCTTGGAAGTTTGCAAATGCATGAAAGGAATGGAGATGTTAATGCACATTAAGGGCCCACTTCCTTCCTCCACAGAGCTTTAAAAAGTTCTATACGTACATCAGTGCCCTTCCACTTCTGCGCATCTGAAGTTTGTGGTCATTCTAGCTGATCTCATTATGAAAATCTAGACTAAAAATGAATGTGCAATTCCTACATGTGTGAACCTTGAAGCTACAATTGAATGACTCAAATTGCAAGGTCGGGAATCAAATTGCAAGCCTGTATAAGACATGTCAGATACAAAAACATCAATTAAGCAATTGAGTATGTTTAGATTGGATTCGTAGATTAATGGGATCTGTTTATCCGACTTTTTTCTAATTTTCTTTTCAATATCGCAAGGTAACTTGGGGCAACACAGTTTAAGTGCACTGCCTCCCACCCCACAAAGAAGGAAACGAGAGCTTAAATCTAAGGCCAAAAATTATACGTGTAGCATGTTTCTTGTAGATATAAGACGTTAATTAATCGGGCAAGAACAAGGTGATGCAGCCTAAGGCACCTATTAACAATTTCAAAGCTCATTTCCTAATCATCAGAATTTAAAAGGCAAGAAATTCAACCCCCGAAAAGCCAAATTTTTTTCCATAAAGCAAACTCAACTTTCATTCTTACCATCACAATCTGAATATAGCAGAAGCCACAAGACAGCTAAGAAATGTGAAAAAAAAAAAATTAATTACAGAAGCAACTAAAGACTGAGATAATTAAGAACATAGATCAAACGTAAATTGGACATTAATCCTCAGGTGCTGTTGAAACTAATGAGCCAAGGAAAGAAAGAGATGGATAAAGATAGATACAAGGGGTATTTTCATTTGCTATTTTTTTCTTTTCTTTTGTCCCTAATGCAAGAAGAAAGGGGTAAAGAAACCTATACACTATCAGTTTCTGTGTCTTAGTGTTTCCAAGGATGTTCCATCTTTAAGACTTTCCTGTGCATCATTGTCCATCCCAAGGCTAAAGAGGGCAGCTGCTTGAAGATAGAAGGCAGTAGGCCATTCAGGAGCTATTACTTGGGCTTGCATTGCATCTCCAAGAGCTTCTTGTGGCATTTCACTCATCAAGTAACACAAGCAGCGTCTGGCAAACACAGTTGGTGATATCATGGTCCCACCATTGATGAACTACAAATTCAAGCAAAGGAGATTCCACGTTAGGATAAATAAAGGAGTAAATTCAACAATACTCTTCATTTCTATCACACAGATCATAAGAATTTTAAAGCTTAAATTTGTACAAGGGGCCTATTTTATCTATTTGCTGAAAGAGTTCTTTCTTCTACTTTTTTTAGCAACAATGTTTGGTAACGCAGTTTCAAATGCACCTTTTCAAAGAGCAGTAAAAAAATTCACTTTTTTTATTTTAAAGTACAGCCTTTCAAACAATCTCATTTAAAAAAAAAAAAAAAAAACTGAAAAATAAGTTGCACCAAAGGCGTAGCTCTCCAATTTCCATTTTGAGGAAAAAAGTGATGTAGCTTTGCCAAAATCATTATTTACTTTTCTAAAATCATTACCCATCAAATGGAACATAACAACTGCGTTCCAGCTACAAAGAATGATGATGTATTGTGGTCTAGTATTTTATTAATTAAGATGTGGAAGTAATGCTATTAATGTCTTGATAATATTACATTGCCATAGAACTGCAATGATGTGTCAGCATTCCTAGACATTCAGTTTGCATAACAATTTTCTAGTCGAAGATTCTGCAGATCTAAAGAAATGACTTACTTGTTTGTAATAACTAAGGGCATTAGCAAAGTCCTTAGATCGAAAAGCAGCATCTCCACGCTTCTTAGAATTCAGCATTTCCTGTATTTGATTTGTCCACATTTGGAAGGACAACTGCAACGCAAGGAAAATCCCATGGTATGATGGTATTGAGAAATATGACGTGTATAAGAGGGACCAAATTCAAGTTTGAGAATAGCAAGAAGGATGTAAATACTAGGTTAAGGACTAAGAGAGAATTCATTGCCCAATAAAAAATCCAATCTCATTTCAATGGCCTGTCTCTTGTCCATTTATAGAAAGGTAGGACTGCCTCCAATGCCTACCATTTACATTTCATTCAGATTTCTATGTAAAGATGCATGCCTTCATTTTCCTAAATAACAAAACTAATTGGGTGACTCTACCAACCCTCTGATTTTTCAATATATCAGCAAGCCCCTCTGCACTTTGCTGTAGAACAATGCAACTAAAATATTGCAACAAAGAGTTATTGCTGTCGATAGATATTACTCTTAAATCCTTCCAAGATAGAAGAAAATGATCAGTCCATACCTAGTCATGAATGCCGCATATTGACCACATGCAGCCAACGTATCCACTTGGGTCCCTGCCATCTATTTCATACTGCATGCAAAGTTTTGGGTAAATAACACTTGGTAGTTTTTTTTTTTTTTTTTTTTTTTTTTTTACAAGATAGAATTCTACTCTAGTCTAATCTAAGTGTATATGTGTATGAAGCTCCCTCCTGGAGACTTGAACCCCAGCTCTTGCCTCCCACACCCCACAAGCACTTATACTTGTAGAGTGACCATCGCACCAAGAGTTTGCGATGGTAATAACACTTGGTAGTTGATAAGGCATCAATAACAACCTCCATTAAAGCATAATAAATCTGAAGTGAATTAACCTTGTCATTCAGATATATTGATATTGCAAGTGCTTCTTCCGGTCCTCTTGTCCACTCAAGAATCTTTTTGGCCCAATACATACTGCACAAGGTTTTGCAAATGCAATGACAGGTCAAAAAGATTATGATTCTTAACAAAAATTCAGAAGTAGTAGTAGAATTAACAGTGCATCTAACGAAATTGCATACTGTATATTCAAGAAAAATAATGCATCGATCTCCAAAAGGAAGCAAATTTCACCCACGTATTTATATGTACAACATTTTCATAACTGAAATATTACTGGCAATATGGTACTAGTGGCCAGGGAATCAAAATAAAGATAGGAACAAAATGGTAAGCCACCCCAATTTAACACACAGATCATGATGCGAGCAAACAAAGAAAGTAAACTGTGACACCAAACTTCAAAACATCACAACACTGTTATACTCTTCAGGAAGTCACTTGCCGCATAAAACCATGCATCTTGCCATAGTAAACCATCTCCAATTGAGAAGCATTCCAGAGCTGGAAATCACAACCCATAAAGATAGTCAAAACAATGACAGCATATAACACCAACTAGATGTAAATAAGACTAAAATGCTAAAGGCATTTGTAAAACAAAAAGAAGACCTCATCAATATAAAGGTCAAAACATAAACTATGAAACATCAGATACTTCCAACATCTCATCAACATTATTACAAAATAATCTTAAAACATTCAGCTTACAGGATCGGCTGTTTTTGCCTTTTCCAATTGCTCCTTGCTGCAAATTCCATAATCAATTAAAAGTTAGAGAACCTTACACAAGGAATCAACACAATCCAATCAAAGTAGAGCAAATTTGACTCACGTGTAAATATGTTCTTGCTCATCAGAAGCATGGTCCGTCAAGGTCTTACGCGCCCATTCCTATGCTCCTTGCAGTGAATCATAATGATGCTGGTAGAAGCAAAAGTTATTGGCAAGTTCTTTGCGCACAATCAACTCCTCCAAGAATGTATCAACTGCCTTCAGAATAACAGGTAGAAGATAGAACAAGCTATCATTGATGCCATTAACCACTGAACAAAAAAGAAATAAATAAGAAAATTCAAATGTGACAGCAAACTACAATCAATTGTGGATGCCAAGAACAAGTTCAAAAATAAGAATTTTTAAAAAAGCATACTTATTTTTCCTAACCCTGATTCCATAAAAATATATAAGAGATAAACTATCTGCTAAATAACCTTTCAACCTTTTCGTCAAGAACCCATTTTTACTCCCCATCAACACTTCCATCGCTGCCTTCTCCCCTAGTTCACACCACTCAATTTCAGGAACTTCTGCTCCTTTCCTAATTTTACAAGATTATTTTATCAACACTACAATCCAAAAAATCTCTCAACTCAACCAAAATAGAGCATCTTACCTCAAAACGCACAGTTGGTGGCTTGTTTGGATAATCCTCTGTAAATTGAAGCATCAATTTAAACATACCTGAAGCACTCAAAGGTATAATTCATGAATATAGAGTATTAAATAAAAGCAGAACTGGTAATATAATAACATGGTTTGTTGGCAATTACAGCCATACAAATGGAAAAAAATAAAATAAAATAAAATTCTAACACCTAAAATAATTAGCATAATAGAAATATCAGTTCCTTAGTTATTTTTTCTTTTCTTTTTTTCCCTCATGCTTGGAGTACGGGAAAAGTCCATCAAATTTCTGTGACACTATTAAAGAAAAAGTACACACACACAACTGCATATTGCATGGTTCACAGCAAAAAATACACCATATCACATTCATTTAATAGAAAGAGTATTCTTCATAAGGATAACATTAACAACAAGAAAAATAATCGCAAAGATATAATAGTAACATTAACATCAATGATTGCAACAGACTAACAGTACAAATAAAGACAACAGTAATAACAACAAGAGCTGTAACAGTTCGGGAGCCAAAGGGGTACATGTCTCATTTAGCTATTCAAACACAAAGGCATTTATTGAGTGCCAAAATTAACAGGATTAAAGCCAGCAGTGGCGTCACGACGAGATGGGTGTCGCGTGGTGGGTGCGGCCGTGTGGGTGTCGCGTGGGTCTGCGAGATGGGTCTCGCCGCTCTCGCGTGGTGGCGGCGTCATGGCATGGGCAGCAGCAAGATTTCAAGCTCTCACCTCGCGTTTTGGCAGCTTCACTCACGGTGTGGGCAGCGGCAAAGTCTTTCTCACTGTGAGTCTCTCGCCTCTCACTCGTCTTTTTTTTTTTTTTTTTTTGGAAAAGCCTCTCACTGTCTCTGTCTTGCCTCTTAGCCTTAGAGTCCGTTTGGGAGTTTATAAAGCAATGGAATGGAATGGAATGGAATGATCATTAAAGGAATGGAATGGAATGGAATAGAATGGAATGGATTTAGTAGGGAAAGGAATGGAATAGAATGGAATGGAATATGATTTAAAAATCTTGTTTGGATGTTATAAAATAAAGGAATGGAATGGAATGGAAAGTAAGTAACACCGTTTGGGAGTGACATTGGAAGGAATGGAATGGAATCATTTTATAATAACATTACTATTATACCCCTCTTTTAAAGAACATAAAAAATAATCAATGAAAACTTATAATTTCTTTGAAATGCTTAGTATTTAGTGGATGATGTGAAACTAGTTAGCCACAATTGAGTCTGTGTTAGATTATTGAATTACAATATTGTTTTGTCAAGGTGAATAGATTGTATCACGCTAATCAATAATTTAACAGATGAAGATAATGGCATGAAAAATAAACAATAGTACAATTTCTTTATTTCAATTTGCAAATTTTTTTTAGGGGCTACTAGTTTTAGATTGGATCTTTTTTGGCTGGTATGCTTTACAATGGATAATTTAATACATCTCCATCTCCCAATTTCATTAAGGAAAAAAAAAATTATTGTAGCTAAAAAACAAGTTATATATATTTCTATGTTGTAAAGCAATTCACGCATCACATATTTATTCTCAACAAAATAAATATTGTCTAACAATGCAAACAAATATCTTTAAAAAAAAAACTTCGGTAATGAGTCATGCCAAAACAAAACAAAATAACATAATCCATTCCAAAACTAAGGTTAGAGCTATTAACTAATTGGATGGTTGACTTAAAACTGCAAGTGTACGTAACACACCACTTGCTTCGTAAATAACAGAAGAATCAAAGAGGAAACAGAGTAAAAACCAAATTTGAGTTCTCTAGCGGTTCTCAGTTTCAAATTCACAGCAGTTCTACAGTAGTTTTCCAGCAATTCTCACCTTCAAATTTCTAAATACAATTTTTTTTTAGCTGTACAAGTAACAACAGTTTTCATTTCTTTTCACTTTCAAGGTTTTTAGTTGTACAAAATGTAGTTTGTTTTGGTTTTTAGGTGTACAAAAACACTATATTTCACTCTCATGAATCACTAGCAAATAGTTCATAAAAATTAAAAAAAAAAAAAAAAGATGAAGCAAACAACTGAAAAGAAAAAAAAAGATAGACATACTTGGTTTGATCAATATTTGAAAATTGCAGCAGACAAAAAAAAAAAAAAAAAAAAAAAAAAAAGACCAGCGGCAGCAGCTTCACTTTGTAAAGGACGGACAATATTGTGCAAGAATTATAGCTTTATTTTTCTTACAGCTGAATGAGAAAAAAAAGGTTGATATTAAAGGGGTATTTTAGATATTTTAACAAAAATTTCATTAAACCTAAATTCATTCCCTCCCATTCCTCCCAATTTTGAGGGGAACAAAAATTTGAGGTTTTGAGGGAAAAGAGAGGAATGAGCATTCCCTCCTAACCATTCCATTCCCTCCCACTTAAACTCCCAAACAAGGGAATGGACATTCCATTCCCTCCATTAAAACTCCCAAACAAGAGGAGGGAAGAATATTCTAAAAATATTCTTTTTATTCCATTCCATTCCATTCCATTCCCTCCTCCCAAACGGAGCCTAGGTTTTCTTTTCTTTTTTTCTTTTTTTTTTTCTTTTTGCCCAGTTTGGAAGTTATTGGTCGAAAAGAGAATAAAGGGAAATGATTATCCTCTACCTTATTTAAATGTTTTTAAAATTAATAAGGGAGAAGGGAATAATTAGTCATTCCTTTTGTTTGGATGTTTTAAAAATTAAGATGGAAAGAGGAGGAAATAATTTAAATAGACAAATTTACCTCTATTTGAAAATGGACTTGTAATATTAGTCTATGATTAATTTGTTAAATTAAATAATTATGACTATAGCATACAATATTTTTTTTATAATTTTTTTTCTAATGTGAATTAAATAATCAACATTGGATTAAATATTTTTTCTGCTTTTTTGTTATACTAAAAAAAACCATCCTTAATTGATAATATAAAGTATCAATCTCAAAATAGAAATCTCAAAAAAAAAAAAAAAAAAGGGGTATAGCAAAGTGAAAGATTTTCTCTCTCGGAGATGGAGATGAAGTCAGACACGTGTGGAAACGGAGAGATCATGCTGTTTGGGGTGAGAGTTGTGGTGGACTTTATGAGGAAGAGCATGAGTATGAACAATCTCTCTCAGTATGAACAGCCCCATCATCAACCTCAAGCTCGTCAAGATGGAGAGGCTTCCAATAATAGTAGCAATAAGATTCAATCCAAAGATGATGTTGCTACTGGTTACGCCTCTGCTGACGACGCTGTCCCTAGCTCACACGCCACCTGTGAACGTGAACATAAACGAGGTCTGATTCTGATAGATCCCCGATCATTATATTTTGGGAAGGCAATCAGATTTCCATCTCCGACCTCTGCCACATCTCCAATTAAGGACCTCAAGAAGTCCCATTGTTACAAACACGATCCCGAGGTTTGCTTTTTTCTCTCTCTCTAAAATGATTTTCTTTGAGCTATTTGGTTTTCGAGAAAGTAATAATGAAAAATTTAAAAGTAATTGTGAAATTAAAAGGAAGTTAAAGGTTTGCTTGTATGATTTATTAGAATTCTGGTGATTTAGAAAGGGTAAATTGGGGAATTCATTTGATCAATAATTTATCTACTCTACTCTACTCTCCCTCCAAATTTTTCCAATTTGGGGGATTAAAAATGAGGGGTTAGAGGTAATTAAAACCCTTTCAAACCCCTCCCTCTCCTTCCTTAAAAAACTTTCAAACAAGATAATTGAATTACACTCTCTCCTTTTACTCTACTCCCCCTCCTTTTTTAAACATCCAAAACAGAGCATTTGTTTTTCTGTTTGGACTTTGGAGACTGGAGTCTTCAGTCGACCTTCTGGGTTTACATTCTTGGACTAATTTTTTTTTTTACATGTGGGTTGGCCAGCTAGGATGTTGGGTTAATTGTTCACAATTTCAGAGGATGCCCAAGCTTTTTGTAAGGGGACCCAAGTCTTTTTTTTTTTTTTTTGAAAATTAACCTACTTAAAAAAATAAAATAAAAAATTGGGCCAGGGGGCCAAGCCCCCACCTATGTCTGTCCCTAGCCCTGCGAAACCAAAAGGAAAACAAAAACAAAACAAGATTAATAACAATTCAACAATACAAAAGCCAAACGGCAAAAAACCTAGATGGAAAACTAAAGAATAAGGATGAGACACACTGAGATTTTAGTGACGAGAAACGGTGGAGACTTAGAACAAAAGGGCAGAGAAAGAGAGGAAAATTGGTGGCTGTTATCACTGACATTGAAGGAAAGAAGATTTGGGATGAACTAGGGTTTTTCTTGGGTGTAGGATCTTGTGGGCTTTTTAGCTTATGGACAGAAAATTGAAAATTCAAAAAAATAAAATTGCAGGCGTGAAGGATTCGAACCAAAGTTGCTCGGCAAAAAATATACCGACTTGCCACCATGCTAATTTGAACAAAGTATAGAGATGAAAATTGACCTTTTAACAGCCAATTATGTTCAAATTACACATTCCAATATTTTATAGGAACAAATACCAAATGGCTTTAGAATGACAAGTTTGTATAAATTTTGCGAAACCCTGAGAGAGAGAGAGAGACAGAGAGAGAGATAAGTGCTTTGTCGCACTGATAAGTCTTCAACAACGAAAACATTTCATTGCTATTAGGGCTCTCTCAGACTTAGCTAATGGAGGCTCTACTAACTCAAATAAGGCTCACACTTATCATTGTGGTCGATATGCTAAACTCTCAATGACAAAATTATTTTGATAATTTTTTTAAAAATGACTGGGTTGTTCATTTTTGGTAAAATCGATCAATTGAGCTTAATTGTTTTTAGCTTTTCTATTGGTAATTTTTGTTATTTTAGAAATTTTTTGAGATGTTTATTTTGTTTTAGATGGGTCTAAATATAATAATAATTTTATGAAACAAAACTGCATAGACACTTTAGTTGGGGTTGTTATACTCGTGTTGGACACAATCATTTGACACTTCCACACACATGGATCTAATGAAAATGCCTAAAAAATATAAAACCGGGTGTAGTAGCCTTGATTGATAACTATTTCATACTAGATCTGTAGTTTCAATTCAAGTGTTTACTGAAAATTTTTAAATTGTCAACAATCTTTATATTAGATTTTTTGCATAACTTGCTAATTGTATAGTCACCTTATTTCCAACCTTAGACACCACAATAAACACACAACTGTGATTAAGTTGCAAATGTTGCATAAGAACAATTAGAGTGCACATAAGGTTATACATCTTCAGTTTTATAGTACATATTGATGATGCATAAAAAATCAGTAAGCTGAATGCTTTGGGCGTCAATAGGCTTGAGATTGCTTGGAAGGCCTGAAAAGAAAGAAGCACAAGATCAAAGGTGACTGGGGTGAACTGGCCAAGAACCCTTCGATGCTTAAGTTAGTCTTCTCTCTTAAACTTAGGAATTCCAACTCTATAAGTGGTGAAAAACTTACTTTGATTTCATATGGCTAAGTCCTTTTACAGTGAGTTTTGGAGTGGTTACTTGTTTAGTAACTTCCTCAACGTGGATGGAAGTTAGAAGGTTCAGACTTAACTTCTACAACTGCCCAAGTCTTTTTTTTTTTTTTGAAAATTAACCTACTTCAAAAAATAAAATAAAAAATTGGGCCAGGGGGCCAAGCCCCCACCTATGTTTGTCCTTGGCCCTGCAAAACCAAAAGGAAAACAAAAACAAAACAAGATTAATAACAATTCAACAATACAAAAGCCAAACGGCAAAAAACCCAGATGGAAAACTAAAGAATAAGGATGAGACATACTGAGATTTTAGTGACGAGAAACGGTGGAGACTTAGAACAAAAGGGCAGAGAAAGAGAGGAAAATTGGTGGCTGTTATCACTGACATTGAGGGAAAGAAAATTTGGGATGAACTAAGGTTTTTCTTGGGCGTAGGCTCTTGTGGGCTTTTTAGCTTAATGACCGAAAATTGAAAATTCAAAAAAAATAAAATTGCAGGCGTGAAGGATTCGAACCAAAGTTGCTCGGCAAAAAATATACCGACTTGCCACCATGCTAATTCGAACAAAGTATAAAGATGAAAATTGACTTTTTAACAGCCAATTATGTTCAAATTACACATTCCAATATTTTATAGGAACAAATACCAAATGGTTTTAGAATGACAAGTTTGTATAAATTTTGCGAAACCCTAAGAGAGAGAGAGAGAGAGAGAGAGAGAGAGAGAGAGAGAGATAAGTGCTTTGTCACACTGATAAGTCTTCAACAACGAAAACATTTCATTGCTATTAGGGCTCTCTCAGACTTAGCTAATGAAGGCTCTACTGACTCAAATAAGGCTCACACTTATCATTGTGGTCGATATGCTAAACTCTCAATGACAAAATTATTTTGATAATTTTTTTAAAAATGACTGGGTTGTTCATTTTTGGTAAAATCGATCAATTGAGATTAATTGTTTTTAGCTTTTCTATTGGTAAGTTTTGTTATTGTAGAAATTTTTTGAGATGTTTATTTTTTTTTTAGATGGGTCTAAATATAATAATAATTTTATGAAACAGAATTACATAGACACTTTAGTTGGGATGGTTATACTCATGTTGGACACAATCATTTGACACTTCCGCACACGTGGATCTAATGAAAATGCCTAAAAAATATAAAACCTGGTGTAGTAGCCTCGATTGATGACTATTTCATACTAGATCTGTAGTTTCAATTCAAGTGTTTACTGAAAATTTTTAAATTGTCAACAATCTTTGTATTGGATTTTTTGCATAACTTGCTAATTGTATAGTCACCTTATTTCCAACTTTAGACACCACAATAAACACACAACTGTGATTAAGTTGCAGATGTTGCATTAGAACAATTAGAGTGCACATAAGGTTATACATCTTCAGTTTTATAGTACATATTGATGATGCATAAAAAATCAGTAAGCTGAATGCTTTGGGCTTCAATGGGCTTGAGATTGCTTGGAAGGCCTGAAAAGAAAGAAGACAAGATCAAAGGTGACCGGGGTGAACTGGCTAAGAACCTTCCAATGTTTAAGTTAGTTTTCTCTCCTAAACTTAGGAATTCCAACTCTATAAGTGGTGAAAAACTTACTTTGATTTCATATGGCTAAGTCCTTTTATAGTGAGTTTTGGAGTGGTTACTTGTTTAATAACTTCCTCAACGTGGATGGAAGTTAGAAGGTTCAGACTTAACTTCTACAACTGCCCAAGTCTTTTTTTTTTTTTTGTAAATTAACCTACTTAAAAAAATAAAATAAAAAATTGGGCCAAGGGGCCAAGCCCCCACCTATGTCTGTCCTTGGCCCTACAAAACCAAAAGGAAAACAAAAACAAAACAAGATTAATAACAATTCAACAATACAAAAGCCAAACGGCAAAAAACCCAAATGGAAAATAAAGAATAAGGATGAGACATACTAAGATTTTAGTGACGAGAAACGGTGGAGACTTAGAACAAAAGGGCAGAGAAAGAGAGGAAAATTGGTGGCTGTTATCACTGACATTGAAGGAAAGAAGATTTGGGATGAACTAGGGTTTTTCTTGGGCGTAGGATCTTGTGGGCTTTTTAGCTTATTGACCGAAAATTGAAAATTCAAAAAAAATAAAATTGCAGGCGTGAAGGATTCGAACCAAAGTTGCTCGGCAAAAAATATACCGACTTGCCACCATGCTAATTCGAACAAAGTATAGAGATGAAAATTGACCTTTTAACAGCCAATTATGTTCAAATTACACATTCCAATATTTTATAGGAACAAATACCAAATGGTTTTAGAATGACAAGTTTGTATAAATTTTGCGAAACCCTAAGAGAGAGAGAGAGAGAGAGAGATAAGTGCTTTGTCACACTGATAAGTCTTCAACAACGAAAACATTTCATTGCTATTAGGGCTCTCTCAGACTTAGCTAATGGAGGCTCTACTGACTCAAATAAGGCTCACACTTATCATTGTGGTCGATATGCTAAACTCTCAATGACAAAATTATTTTGGTAATTTTTTTAAAAATGACTGGGTTGTTCATTTTTGGTAAAATCGATCAATTGAGATTAATTGATTTTAGCTTTTCTATTGGTAATTTTTGTTATTGTAGAAATTTTTTGAGATGTTTATTTTTTTTTTAGATGGGTCTAAATATAATAATAATTTTATGAAACAGAATTACATAGACACTTTAGTTGGGATGGTTATACTCATGTTGGACACAATCATTTGACACTTCCGCACACGTGGATCTAATGAAAATGCCTAAAAAATATAAAACCTGGTGTAGTAGCCTCGATTGATGACTATTTCATACTAGATCTGTAGTTTCAATTCAAGTGTTTACTGAAAATTTTTAAATTGTCAACAATCTTTGTATTGGATTTTTTGCATAACTTGCTAATTGTATAGTCACCTTATTTCCAACTTTAGACACCACAATAAACACACAACTGTGATTAAGTTGCAGATGTTGCATTAGAACAATTAGAGTGCACATAAGGTTATACATCTTCAGTTTTATAGTACATATTGATGATGCATAAAAAATCAGTAAGCTGAATGCTTTGGGCTTCAATGGGCTTGAGATTGCTTGGAAGGCCTGAAAAGAAAGAAGACAAGATCAAAGGTGACCGGGGTGAACTGGCTAAGAACCTTCCAATGTTTAAGTTAGTTTTCTCTCTTAAACTTAGGAATTCCAACTCTATAAGTGGTGAAAAACTTACTTTGATTTCATATGGCTAAGTCCTTTTATAGTGAGTTTTGGAGTGGTTACTTGTTTAATAACTTCCTCAACGTGGATGGAAGTTAGAAGGTTCAGACTTAACTTCTACAACTGCCCAAGTCTTTTTTTTTTTTTTGTAAATTAACCTACTTAAAAAAATAAAATAAAAAATTGGGCCAAGGGGCCAAGCCCCCACCTATGTCTGTCCTTGGCCCTACAAAACCAAAAGGAAAACAAAAACAAAACAAGATTAATAACAATTCAACAATACAAAAGCCAAACGGCAAAAAACCCAAATGGAAAATAAAGAATAAGGATGAGACATACTAAGATTTTAGTGACGAGAAACGGTGGAGACTTAGAACAAAAGGGCAGAGAAAGAGAGGAAAATTGGTGGCTGTTATCACTGACATTGAAGGAAAGAAGATTTGGGATGAACTAGGGTTTTTCTTGGGCGTAGGATCTTGTGGGCTTTTTAGCTTATTGACCGAAAATTGAAAATTCAAAAAAAATAAAATTGCAGGCGTGAAGGATTCGAACCAAAGTTGCTCGGCAAAAAATATACCGACTTGCCACCATGCTAATTCGAACAAAGTATAGAGATGAAAATTGACCTTTTAACAGCCAATTATGTTCAAATTACACATTCCAATATTTTATAGGAACAAATACCAAATGGTTTTAGAATGACAAGTTTGTATAAATTTTGCGAAACCCTAAGAGAGAGAGAGAGAGAGAGAGATAAGTGCTTTGTCACACTGATAAGTCTTCAACAACGAAAACATTTCATTGCTATTAGGGCTCTCTCAGACTTAGCTAATGGAGGCTCTACTGACTCAAATAAGGCTCACACTTATCATTGTGGTCGATATGCTAAACTCTCAATGACAAAATTATTCTGGTAATTTTTTTAAAAATGACTGGGTTGTTCATTTTTGGTAAAATCGATCAATTGAGATTAATTGTTTTTAGCTTTTCTATTGGTAATTTTTGTTATTGTAGAAATTTTTTGAGATGTTTATTTTTTTTTTAGATGGGTCTAAATATAATAATAATTTTATGAAACAGAACTACATAGACACTTTAGTTGGGGTGGTTATACTCGTGTTGGACACAATCATTTGACACTTCCGCACAAGTGGATCTAATGAAAATGCCTAAAAAATATAAAACCTGGTGTAGTAGCCTTGATTGATGACTATTTCATATTAGATCTGTAGTTTCAATTCAAGTGTTTACTGAAAATTTTTAAATTGTCAACAATCTTTGTATTGGATTTTTTGCATAACTTGCTAATTGTATAGTCATCTTATTTCCAACTTTAGACACCACAATAAACACACAACTGTGATTAAGTTGCAGATATTGCATAAGAACAATTAGAGTGCACATAAGGTTATACATCTTCAGTTTTATAGTACATATTGATGATGCATAAAAAATCAGTAAGTTGAATGCTTTGGGCTTCAATGGGCTTGAGATTGCTTAGAATGCCTGAAAAGAAAGAAACACAAGATCAAAGATGACCGGGATGAACTGGCTAAGAACCCTCCGATGCTTAAGTTAGTTTTCTCTCTTAAACTTAGGAATTCCAACTCTATAAGTGGTGAAAAACTTACTTTGATTTCATATGGCTGAGTCCTTTTATAGTGAGTTTTGGAGTGGTTACTTGTTTAGTAACTTCCTCAACGTGGATGGAAGTTAGAAGGTTCAGACTTAACTTCTACAACTGCCATCAGAAGTTAAGAACTTAGTGGGAAGTTTGAGCGATAAATAAAAATTTTGCTTCTACTTCAGAATAGTAAAACGTGGTCTGAATCATAAGCTTTTGGAAATAGATTTACTCCGAAAATTTCTAAGTGTTTAGCGGTCGTCCAGGTGACTCCATGCTGGATGACCTTCTTGCACTTGGATGACCTTTCTAGTCTTGAACGACACTATGGATGAATTGGAGATAGTCTAATTTTTGGTTCACCATCATATATAAATAATAAAAATATAAACATCAAGAAAATGATCTCAACTATGTTATTTTATAAGGAGGTATGCCCCTAAATGTGATGGAAGCTACCAAGGGAGATATGTAGGAAGTTAATTGATATATTCAAATATTCGTGGAAGAAACCAAGATAATTCCAGCTGATTTTTTTTGTGAACAAGAGTAATTATTGTGGTTGGGCTAATTTCACGGGATTTTTTTTTTTGATTTTAGATCTAAATTTTTAATAACTTTTAAAAAATTACTATTGTGATGAGCGGTTATTAGTAAGTAAAAAAGTGACCTCAGTGATAAGCCGAAATGTAAAATTAAGGAAAAAAAAATAGGGTACCACCGAATGTGACAAAAGTACGGTCAGAAAAAATATTTGTACTACTCATTGTAATAATAAAACGGTCAAATTTGAGAATAAAAAATTAGGGTACCACTAAATATGACAAAAATAAAGTCAGATGCGATGTTGGTACTACTTAGGGTGTGTTTAGTTGGAGGAGTGGAAAAGTGAAAGGATAAAAAAGTGGGAGGATAGAATAGATTTGGTTTTCCCTCATGTGTGTTTGGTTGGAGGGGTGGAAAAGTGGGAGGATGTAAAACTTTTTTGTTTGGTTGGAAAGAAAAAGGAGATGATGGAAAATGTAGTTTATATAAATTGACAATTATGTCCTTGTTATATAATAATGGGAAAGTGAGAGGGGTAGGTGAGTGTAACAAAGAGAAGGTATTTGTGCAAATTATGTCATCAGCATCTTTTTCTCCCCATTTTCTCCCAAATTGGGAGGATAAAAAAGTGTGGGCTCGGAAAGATTATTTTCCTCCCCATTTTTTGTCTCTCTTATTTTCTCTCCTGAACCAAACGGTGAAAAATGTCATTTGCCACCACATTTTCCTCTTCCTATTTTTCATCATCCCTATTTTCACCCTAACCAAACATATCCTTAATGTGACAATGGAACTATCAAATGTGAGAAAAAAGTAAGGAAATCACCAAATGTGAGAAAAGAACTGTCACATGTAATGTTGAAATTACACAATGTCAGGATGGAACCATCAAATATGAGAAAAAAAGTAAGGGAACCACCAAATGTGAGAAAAGAACTGTCACATGTGATATTGGAACTACACAATGTGAGGATGAAACCGTCAAATATGAAAAAAAAAAAAAAAAATAAGAAAACGACCAAATGTGAGAAAAGAACTGTCAAATGTGATGTTGGAACTACACAATGTGAGGATGGAACCGTCAAATGTGAGGAAAAAAAGTAAGGGAACCACCAAAATGTGAGAAAAAAATTGTCACATGTGATACTGAAACTACACAATGTGAGGATGGAGCCGTCAAATATGAGAAAAAAAAGTAAGGGAACCACCAAATGTGAGAAAAGAACTGTCACATGTGATATTAGAACTGCACAATGTAAGGATGGAACCGTCAAATGTGAAAAAAAATAAGGGAATCACCAAATATGAGAAAAGAACAGTCAAATGTGATGTTGGAACTGCACAATGTGAGAATAGAGTCGTCATATGTGAGGATGGAACCGTCAAATGTGGGAAAAAAATAAGGGAACCACCAAATGTGACAAAAGAACTGACACATGTGATATTGAAACTGCACAATGTGAGGATGAAACCATCAAATGTGAGAAAAAAATAAGAAAACCACTAAATGTGAGAAAAGAACTGTCACATGTGATGTTAAAACAGTATAATGTGAGGATGAAATTGTCAAATATGAGAAAAAAGTAAAGGAACCACCAAATGTAAGAAAAGAACTGTCACATGTAATGTTGGAATTGCAAAATGTGAAGATGGAACCGTCAAGTGTGAGAAAACAGTAAAGGAACCACCCAATGTGACAAAAGAATTGTCACATGTGATGTTGGAATTGCACAATGTGAGGATGGAACTGTCGAATATGAAAAAAAAAATAAGGGAATAACCAAATGTGGGAAAAAAACTGTCAAATGTGATGTTGGAACTGCATAATGTGAGGATGGAACCGTCAAATGTGAGAAAAAAAAGTAAGAGAACCACCAAATGTGAGAAAAAATTGTCACATGTGATGTTAGAACTACACAATGTGAGGATGGAACCGTCAAATATGAGAAAAAAAAGTAAGGGAACCACTAAATGTGAGAAAAGAACTGTCACATGTGATATTATAACTGCACAATGTGAGGATGGAACCATCAAATGTGAGAAAAAAATAAGGGAACCACCAAATGTGGGAAAAGAACTATCAAATGTGATGTTAGAACTGCAAAATGTGAGGATGGAACCGTCAAATGTGGGAAAAAAATAAGGGAACCACTAAATATGACAAAAGAACTGACACATGTGATATTGGAACTGTACAATGTAAGCATGGAACCATCAAATGTGAGAAAAAAAAACCACCAAATATGAGAAAAGAACTGTCACATGTGATGTTGAAACAGCACAATGTGAGGATGGAACTGTCAAATATGAGAAAAAAGTAAGAGAACCACCAAATGTGAGAAAAGAACTGTCACATGTGATGTTGGAACTGCAAAATGTGAAGATGGAACCGTCAAGTATGAGAAAACAGAAAAAGAACCACTCAATGTGACAAAAGAATTGTCATATGTAATGTTGGAATTGCACAATGTGAGGATGAAACTGTAAAATATGAGAGAAAAAAAAGGAACGACCAAATGTGAGAAAAGAACTGTCAAATGTGATGTTGGAACTGCACAATGTGAGAATAGAACCATCAAATGTGAGAAAAAAAAAGTAAGAGAACTACCAAATGTGAGAAAAAAATTGTCACATGCGATGTTGGAATTACACAATGTGAGGATAGAATCGTCAAATATGAGAAAAAAAGTAAGGGAACCACCCAATGTGACAAAAGAACTGTCAGATTTGTTGTTGGAAACGCACAATGTGAGAATGAAATCATCAAATGTAAGAAAAAAAGTAAGTGAACCACCAAAAGTGAGAAAAAAAGTCACATGTAATGTTGGAACTGTACAATGTAAGGATGGAACCGTCAAGTGTGAGAAAAAAGTAAGGGAACTACCCAATGTGACAAAAGAACTATCAAATGTGAAGTTGGAATCGCACAATGTGAGGATGAAACAATCAAATGTGAGGAAAAAAAAAGTAAGGGAATCACAAAATATGAGAAAAAACTATCACATATGATATTGGAACTGTACAATATGAGAATAAAACCGTCAAATATGAGGAAAAAAAAGTAAGGGAACTACCAAATGTGAGAAAAAAACTGTTACATGTGATATTGGAACTGCATAATGTAAGAATGAAACCGTCAAATGTGAGAAAAAAATAAGGGAACTACCAAATGTGAAAAAAGAACTGTCAAATGTAATGTTGAAACTGCAAAATGTGAGGATGGAACTGTTAAGTGTGAGAAAACAGTAAAGGGACCACCCAATCTGACAAAAGAATTGTCACATGTGATGTTGGAATTGTACAATATGAGGATGAAACCGTCAAATTTGAAAAAAAAAAAAAAAAAAAAAGGAAACAACCAAATGTGACAAAAGAACTGTCACATGTAATGTTGGAACTGCACAATGCGAGGATGGTACCGTCAAATGTGAGAAAAAAAATAAGGGAACTACCAAATGTGAGAAAAGAACTGTCACATGTGATGTTGGAACTGTTAAATGTGAGGAAAAAAATAAGGGAACCACCCAATGTGACAAAAAAACTGTCAGATGTGATGTTGGAACCGCATAATGTGAGGATGAAATCGTCAAATGTGAGAAAAAGAGTAAAGGAACCACCAAATGTGAGAAAAAACTGTCAGATGTGATGTTGAAACTGCACAATGTGAGGATAGAACCGTTAAATGTAAAAAAAAGTAAGGGAACTACCAAATGTGAGAAAAGGATTGTCACATGTGATGTTGGAACTGCACAATGTAAGGATGGAACCGTCAAGTGTAAGAAAAAAGTAAGGGAACCACCCAATGTGACAAAATAACTGTCATATGTGATGTTGGAACCGCACAATATAAGGATGAAACTGTCAAATGTGAGAAAAATAAAAGTAAGAAAACCACCAAATGCGAGAAAAGAACTGCCATATGTGATGTTAAAAATGCACAATATGAGGATGGAACAATTAAATGTGAGAAAAAAATAAGGGAGCAACCAAATATGAGAAAAGAACTGTCACATGTAATGTTGAAACTGTACAACGTAAAGATAAAACCTTCAAATATGAGAAAAAAGTAACCTAATGTAACAAGTTACTTATTAATGGATACCGTAACCCTTTTTTTTGGGTACCATAGAATTACTCTGGTGTAAAAGGTAAAACCTAAATGCAAACCAATGTTCATTACAAGTTATCAGAAAAAGGAACCTCGTGTTTAGTTGTTCGAAAGCACCGTCCGGCATGCACGATCAACCAATCCGCACTTTTTTCTTTCTTGCTTTGACTACTTTGTATATCATATCAAGTAATTATTTTATTCATCTATATATATATATATATATATATATATAACCAAAACTTTTGAAACTCCTACAATTTTTCACATCATTATTTTAATTTTAAAAAAAAAAATTTAAAATTATATAATGAGAGAGTCCTAACAGGAGTCTCTTTTATATATATAAATATATATATATATATATATAAAAGAGACAAAATCTTTGAAAACCCTAAAGTAATCTCCTCTGTTCGTCTCCACTAAGAGAGAAAACCCTAAGCTTCAATATCTTTGGTACGCTTGCTATTGCTTTTTCTTTTTTTTTGTGAATAAATTTTTTTTGCTTTTGTTTTATGTCTGGTGGAGTTGATCCTACAGCTGTCTGTTCTTCTAGGCACCATGAGATTTTACATGACTTTCATTGGCGATGGAGTAGTACTTTACCGTATATAGTATAATTACAAGTATTGTAGTAAGTTTGCTAACTTTTTGTGTAGTTCAAAGATGCTATATTCTATATTATTTTAGATTATATAACCTTAAACTTTACCTTATGGAGACGTATGTTAGGTTGTCTCACATCAGAAGTAGCTTATTGCATTTGTTGTACAAGTTTTCAATTCCTTTTGTGTGGATATTTTTTCACAGCTGTGGAGTAAGGTATATGCACTATATGTTATCTTATGTTTTCTCTTATGGTGTCATGCTTCTTTGTTTATTAATTAAAGATTATGTTGGAAGCCTATATTATTTGCACTTTCAAAGTGTTTGACAATGTTTGAACCAAATTTTTCATCAATTAGGAAGAATTGGATAAAAAAAACTTAGAAAGGCTTTCCATCCTTACTGAAATTGTCTCGCAATAATGACTTTTTTTTTTTTTTTAATAATTTGTAGATTCTGAATCTTTTGATTTTTAATTTTATTGTCTTTTGAAAGTTTGACCATCTAAATTTTTGGGTTCAATTTTTTGCAATATTTGAAACAGTTTAGCAAATTTCAACTGTTATAACTATGGATTATTCTCTTGAAAGTAACCTATCTTTCTCTTATATTTATCTATTTGGTAGTCATATATATTTTGTTTTGTTTCAATAATTTCTAGGTAGTGCCAGTAAAATTTTTTCCTTTTTTTTTCCTATCAGACGTTTTAACATCAGAATTTTTTAGTTATTTTTTTTCAATATCTAAATTTGTTAGCTAGATTTTTTACAACCCATTGCATGTTCAAACAATGACCTATTCATCAAATTGTAACTCAAAAAGATATGAGCAATTCACACAATAGTATAGTTTCATAATCAATTTAAAATTTTATAAAATTATTTTAGTCTATTATAAATAGGTAAGTTCCCATGCATTGCACGGGTTTCCAACTAGTAATATTAAAAAACAAGTCTTGCACTTGCCTGATGCTGACCTCTCACCAGCTTGAGTGGGCTTCACATCAATGTTATAAATTCCGTTTCAATACCTATTTTAATTTGTCTATTAAAACGAAATATTTTGATATTAATTAGTTTCAATGTACTGTTTTGAAATTTACATATTAATGATGCATATTTTTTATTTTATAATTTAAACATATGACTTAATATGTCAATATTTTTGCAAAAAAAAAAAAAAGTCAATATTAATACATCAAAATGTGATATAATTCTAACAACAATAGGTAATTTAAAGATGAAATTAGAATATTAATTAGATATAACCCATGAAACAATTATTGTAATTTAGCCTAAAATTATGGGTTGATAGATAACCTGCGAGAGTTAAGAATATTCAAATTATTTATTGATACCCACCCACCATGGATGAGTGCCTTTATTAACCTTAGGTAACCTATGAAATCAAAATTAATTGGGAGGGTGGGAGTTTAAAAAGCCACTAAACTCAAAGCACTAATTAAAAATGTGAGAGTGCATATTTTGGTAAAGTAGGGTTATAAGAGCATTTTCAATAGATGCTCTATCTCTACTTTTTCTCCAAAAAAGCTCACTGTTCACGTTCCAACAACTTCTCTAAACACACAGGGTTCATTTGGCAGAGAAGTTTGAGTAATGTTGTTTGGGTGTTTTTGATATACGTATGGATGAAAAAATGTGTAATGTTGTTTAAAATGTGAAAATGTGTATTAGAACTAAGCTACCAAACAGGGCCACAATTTTTCCATTTTTTTTTTTTTGAAGTTCCTACAGTAGTTCTCTTAATCTAGAGAACACTGTAGCAACTCCAAACCATTATTTTATCTTTAAAAAATACCTGGCTGAATAAAAAAATATTCTTTCTCTTTCCTCTTCTCTTCTTTGTTCATCTGTCTCTCTCTCAAACGGAAATACAATCAAAACACAAACACAATAACTGTTAGAATTATGTGCCCTCAAAAACAATACTATGCATTTTTATTTGATGATAAAATTCTATTTTCACATTCATAACTTTTATAGGTATATTTCATTGTTTAAATGTGGCATGTGATGTCACCTCTGTAGGAAAAATCATGTTAATGGTTAAGGAACCAAAGACAGGGAGTAATGATTTTTCATATATTATTAAATTGTTCTAGGCTGTGGATATTAATTGAATATTACTATTGAAGCCTACACTTGTTGTGCTGCTATATGATAGGATGATTTACTCCATCATTGAAGTAGTGACTTTAAGCAAACAAGTGGGTGTAATGTAACAAGTACATACACTGAATTGGATCCGATCAAGGACACCTTATGGAGTGATCATTGTTATTTAAAAGGTTGTTCTATCACAATTTTTCTATTGTCCTCAAACATGAGGGGTTTGTGTATATTTATTTATTATGCACATAACTTTGACAATGTCAACTGGTGATGTCAATTTTAAAGGCTATATACAGACACGTTGGGTTATGTATGTAATAAGTAAAATATATAAATGCTCAACAATGAATCCACCAGTCTCTAAAGAAGATAGTATATTCAGTTGATTTTCATATTGAAGTTGGATTCAAAACAAAACCGGCCGGTGACATTTTTCAAAAATGTTTTTCATATATATAATATTGTATATATATATAGTTAAAGAGTTTTTTAAAGATATTTTGGAGTCCAATAGAAATTATGAAATCAAGAAATTAAGGGTCACATAAGCTAGGGACATGACAATGATATTTATCCAGTCCTAGTGGCTTGTGGGAATATAGTATGATGAAAGGACATAAATATAAAATTGTATAAAATGGGACCTCATTTGTAATTCTCTAATCTTCAGGGGTCAATTGCAATGTGTTGATGGACATTATTGCAATATGTAGAAATTCAGATATTTTTTTGATATGATTGAGAAAATTAAGAAATAATTTTGGAAAGAGTTTCAAGATAAGTCAATAACGTTCAAAAAGTTATTGATAAAATCCTATGGCTGAAGATTAGGATCCCTAAGGATCCCACGTCCAATCTCTCTCTAGGGTTTTAGAAGTCTACTATAAAATAAGATATTATAATATCATATTCAGTTGTTGGCCATCAAAACTACTGTGTGATACTGCAGTCTTTTGAAAACTCAAAAGAAATAGAGAGAGAGAGACGTGAATACCTTGGGAGGCAACACGCTTGGGTTGCTAAGAGAGGTACGCAATTTTGTTCTATTTATAATCCATGGTTGTGTGGTACAATGATCTTTAAATGAAAATATGATTTTTTGTTTTATATTGCTTCCGCAAAAGCTTTCAATAACATATCAAGAACAGGGAAAAAGACAAATTTAATTGGAGCAATAAATCTAAAATCAAAACAAAAACAACAGATTAAGAACATGAAAGCCTAACTAAGCTCCATTGTAACAAAGTGAATCAGAACAAGAAAAGAAGGAAGAAAAAAAAAAAAAAAGGATAGACAAAGGCCAATCTCTCTGCCGGTTGTGTGTGTGAGTGAAGTGAGATGAAGAAGAAAGAAAATAAAAAACAAAAATGCAAACATAGAGGAGAAGTCAAAAGATCATGGTCAGCTGTGTGTGTGAAGTAAGCCGAAGATGAAAGAAAATAAAAACGAAAAGGTAAGCACAGAAGAAGACGAGAAAGAGAGAGGGAGGTTATGGAATCAAGTGGAAAGTAGAGATAAAAAAGGAGAGGATGGAGATATATGGGTATACAAGTATGGTGGAGAAAAAGAAAAAAGAAAAAAAAGGAAACGTATGGATGAAAGAAAGGAAATGAATAGGAAATGACCATTTAGAAATACTATCACAATATTTTCACAATAAATTTTAAGTAATTAGCTAATATTGGTGAGTAAAAAAATAATTTCAGTGGTGGGTTTAAATTAAAACTAGTAACAACTTTCCACATAAATTTTGATATGATTCTTGTGAAAGTATTGTGAAAAATGTTGTGAACATAACACTTTTCATTGAAAAATATAATTGTTGGGAATGAATAAAGAAAGAATAAATGATGATAAAAAAAGAATAAAAAAATGAATGAAGAAATAATATTTAAATGAGATAGAGAATGGGATAGAGAATCTGTTGGAAAGTGTATTTGAAAAAGTGGATAGTTAAAAGGTAAACATCACTGTTCATTCTCCAAACAGTACAAAAATTTGGAGAATGTGTTGGAGATGCTTTAACCAGTAACCAGTAACCAAGGAATTAGTGGGTAAATTTAGTCTATGGTCCTACTGAAGTAAGGCTTTGTTTTCCAAGATTTTTAGGGCCCGTTTGATAGAATAGTTTGAATAATGTTATTTGTATTTTTTTGAAATACGTGTGGGTAAAAAAGTGTGTAAAAATACGTGTAATATTGTTTGAAATCTAAAAACATGTGTTTAAGATGCTCTACCAAACAGACCCTTATTTTCACAAATCACAAGAATCAAAGTGCTTTGTGTTGACTGGGCCTAGCTCATTAGTCTATGGTCCTATTGAAGTTAGGCTTGGGCCCAACACAATGTTACAGGGAAGGGTTGACCTGGTTTGGCTCGATTTGACATTTTGAATCAGGTTAAGCAAGACCTAGATTTTTATTTTATTTTTTTAATAATTCAATAGTTAGAAGAGAGATATTTGAACAGTAAATATTTTTATTAAAAATACTAAAAAATATTAGTTAAGTTACAAAACTCTTAACAAAGCACATACTCCAGTTAAATCTTAAAACGTGAAAGACCGGCCCTACATTCTAATCTAATTCATTGATCAAGTTGGATTTAAGTGATAGTCCAATGATTATAGCATCATTGATAGTGTCTCATGTTTGTGGTTCAAATTCTACCAATCTCCCACTATTTATTTATATAAAAAAATAGAAATACATAAAAATAAAAATAAAAAGAGTTGGTTTTAAGTCTTTATTTAGTTTTTTTAAATTAAAATGTTAGAAATTAAGTCTAATTTATTTTGGTAAAATAAAATAAGGTGAGTTTATTTAAAGAGTATTGTTACGTGCACAAACTATTTTACAACATTTTTATAAAAATATTAATGTGACCAACCTTTTATTGGTTTTCATTTAGGCCTACAATTAATATCACTTTTTTTTTTACCAATAATCACTCACCACATCAACAATTTGTAAAAAATTTTGTAAAATAGTTTGTACCTATAGCATTATTTTTATTTAAATGGTCAATAAAAAACTTTCTTTATACAATTATTTATACCCATATGATACGACGACGTGTTGGTTGATTTTTTTTGGAAGAACCCTGGGTAAATTGGTAACCATGCAAAACCGAACTATAAAAAGAAGTACAGAACCAACCATCAAAAATTAAAAGTAGAGAAGCACAAAGACTAAAGAGGCTACCTCTTTCTCAAGTTAAAAACCACCTTGGTTCGATTTCTTTAGAGTTGGGCATTCTTTATTTTCAAGGCGAAAAGCACTTTTTAGTTCTTACATTTTCCGGCGATTCCCATTTTAGTCTCTACATTTTATTTTTACCATTTTTAGTCTCTATCTTGAAAAACGCTTTCTGTTTTGGTTCCTGCTGTTACATCAGAAACGGAGAATGCTGACGTGGCAAACGACAGGAATAAATAATACTAAATGAATGTTCACGTGGCCTAAATTAATAATAAAAAATGTTTTTTGGCATTAAAAAATGCCACGTCAGTATCTAAATTAAAAAAATAATTTATTAATTTTAACTAAATTAAAAAAATTAAAAACTAAAAATCATATGAATTGAGATCTAAGTGTGTCTTGAACAAGAACAACAAGAATACAAACCCATATCCAAAAACACAAACCTAGAAATTTAAAAAAAAAAAAAAAAAAAAAAAAAAAAAAAAAACAATTTAGATCTGTCTTCATCTTCAACAAGAACACTAAAGGCCACAAACCCAGATTTTAAATATAAGAACACATGCCCATATTTTCTTACCCTTTCTTGTCAACCAAACACAAAAATACAAACCGATCTCTAGCAAGAACACAAACACAAACCCAACAGTAGATCTCTCTTGTCAGCCAAACACAAAAACACAAACTGGTCTTAAGTGGGAACATAAACACAAACCCACAAACCGGTCTTAAGTGGGAACACAAACACAAACCCAGTAGTAAATCTCTCTTGTCAACCAAACACAAAAAAGAAAACACATACCCAAAAATCCGCAAGAAAACAAACACAAACCCATCAATCCATCTTCAGCAACAACCCAACAATCCAAACACAAAATCACAATGATCCGCGTTTTGAAACCCAACAATCCAAAACTAAACTCAAACCAATGATCCAAAATCTTCAAACCCACCACATCCACATCCACAAGCTTTAATCCTTCACCGATCTTCAAACCAATCACAACCATCCGATCTTCTTTTGTTTCACCGTGAGGAAACCAGGCCGAAGCTCCTCAAGCTTTAATCCTTCACTGTTGACCACCACAACCATGAACGGCAGTGGGTCCTTTTTGAGTTTCGTTTATGGTTTTCAAATCCAAACACCATACAACAGTGGGTGAGGGTTTAAATCGATCGAGAGAGAGAGAGAGAGAGAGAGTCGAGGGTTTGTGTGAGAAGAGAGCTTGAGATAAGAAAAGACGAGATCTGAAAACCATGGCCATGAAGGTGATGATTCGGTCTTGATCTGAAGAAAGAGGGGCTTTGAGGAGGCCATGGGTCTTGATCTAAGAGAGAGAGAGAGAGAGGCTTTAAATTTGGTTTGTGTTTGAATCGGGTGAGATAGTATGGGGCTTTTCAACATAATATTTGTTTTGTTTATTTTTTCCATTTGGGGCTATCCGGAGCTTGAAGAACATGAATTCATGTTCTGTTTAGAGTTCTTAGTATTCTTCCCAAAAAAGAGAAAAAAAATGATAATTTTTTGGGTTTCAAAATTTTTAGGTTCAAAATCCACTAAAATCTTAATTAATGTGATTTTTTGTTTTTAATTTTGTTTTTATTTTTTTGTTTAGTTAAAATTAATAAATTAATTTTTTTAATTTAGATGTTGATGTTGTATTTTTTAATGCCAAAAAATATTTTTTATTATTAATTTAGGCCACGTGAACATTAATTTAGTATTATTTATTTCTACCGTTTGTCAAGTCAGTTTTCTCCGTTTCTGATGTAACTGTAGAGACCAACCGTTTCTGATGTAACTGTAGAGACCAAAACGGGAAGAGCCTTTCAGGATAGGAACTAAAAAAAAAAAAAAAAAAAAAAAAAAAAAAAAAAAAAAAGGTAGAAACTAGGACAGGAATAATCTAAAAATATAGGTACGGTGCTTTTCGCCTATTTTTAAGAGTGTGAAGATGAGCGAAGCGGAAGAGGCAACACGACGCCGTAATGCGGTGGCCGAGTACCGCAAGAAACTCCTCCAGCACAAGGAACTCGAATCCCGAGTCCGATCTGGTCCGTCTCTCTCTCCCTCTCTCCCTCTCCAAACCCTAATTCCTTTCAATCTAAAAAGGCTTTGTTTTTTCTTATTCGGATTATAGCTACGGTTTCGGTTTTTCTATTAGCTTCGAATGATTTGGGAAAGTTCTTTATTCTTACGGTTTTCGGCTATTCATCGCTAATTCATCATCGATTAGCTTCAAATCTGATTCAATTTTGTGATTTTCACTATAAAACCTTGAGGTTTTAAAATTTAATTTGTGCTTTTGATATGCTTAGTGTGTAATTTCACGGTTTAGAATATGTTAGACTTCAAGGATCTATCGTTTCAAGCAATTAAGTGCAGATATAGTTCGCAAGATGGAAAATTTTACTTATTTTGCATATTTAGCTGAACAAATTTGAACCTTTTTTGTGTTTTCGTTCGTGTTTTTGAAGTTTTTTGTTTTGTAAACCATTATGCACTTTTTTTAAAGCTTGTCTTAACGTTGAGGTGGAATAATGAATGAATTTGCAGTCAGGGAGAATTTGCGAGCTTCAAAGGAGTTCAATAAAACAGAAGATGACTTGAAGTCGCTTCAAAGTGTTGGGCAGATCATTGGAGAAGTTCTCAGGCCCCTCGACAATGAACGCTGTAAGTTCTCCTTTGTCCTCTGCCTCACTCCCATTCTTGGTTTGAAACTCTTGCTTGAAGAAGAAAGAGTTCCTTTTTTTATGTACCACTACTAGCATCAGCAACTTATTGTCACTGCCTCATCCAACATGGCAACACACAATGAAGTGACTGCCATTTTGTGGGGGCCAGGGTGAGGGGATGTTGCTGGTTGTCATTGTATACTCTAGTGGCAGGGGGGTTGGGGTGGGGGGGGAAGGGAAAGGGCACCAATTTAGATGTGTTAAAATACTACGGAACATAATGGTTGTTATTTCATTGGTATGTCGGTGCAAGCTGTTAGCTTCAGATAGAGGACAAGGGAGACAATTAGGGACCTTGGTAGATTTAGGAAAGAAAATTTAGTTAAATACTTATATGTGCACCTGACTGAACAGTATAGTTAAGAAAAAATGAGCGATAAGAAATTGTTGGTTTTCTGTTCCAACTTTTATGGATGGGTCTGCTATCCTCATATTTATTAACACAATATCATTTATTGTTTATCCCCCAACCTAGAGTAGCTAGGTGGGGAAGTAAAATTAATCCCTGTTCATACATCGGCTTTTTACCTGTTAGTTTTTTTATTTTTCCCCTTAAAATTTTGTAGGAATATAAATAAAATGGAAGATTAGTCAAGGCGTATGTTCCCTTGCAGTTTGCAAGGTTGCTCACACCGATGAGGCAACTGTATATATCATAGTCTCCAGCATGTATATACTTCTTTACTTTTCCCGAACATTGCTATCACATATACTTCCATCTGAGGAGCCATAATATTTTTGTTGTTACAGAGGGGAGAGAGAGTGAGGGAGAGTTTGAATTTAGTCTGTATGGCGGTTATTGTATCATATTCCTATCTGTCAAAAGATCTGTATGTAGAGTAGCCAGACTTTGTTTTCTTTTGAAAGTGTAAAAAACAAAACAAGCGTAGTTCCAGTTTTTCCTGTTAATGGAGTTTATTTGAAAAATGAGTGTGAAATTTAGCATAATTTTGAATTATTTTTCTCCCCAAAAAAGTAGCGTTGGCAAGATACAGATAACCAAACAAAAGGCCATCTAGCAAAAGGTTAAACCATTCTTGTCTCATGAATTATTCTGGGTTTAATAACTGTGTTAAGTTCAAATGTTCAGCTGTATAAGTATTTACTTATATTTCGTCAACTAGTACTTGTTTGTTTATCCAAAAAAAAGAGAGAGGAATATCAATTCAAGTAAATAACCTAATATGGTGTTTAGTAACCATTTTAAGCTATAAAGGTTGATGAAAGAAAGATTCCACAAGGGGCACAATAATGTAGAAGGCAGATCCATCCAAATTTGTCCTTGGTGCAGGTAATACCAAAAACACTTTCAAAACCAAATCCCTCTCTCTCAGACACAATCGAGTAACATAACTCTTGTGCCAAAAAGAGGTTTGCACTTAGACTTGGTCCTCCCTCGGCATCCATATTAGGCGAGGGTTTTTGGTCGGGAAAGTGGTTGATTTGATCTCTTGAGCTCTATATATATGCAAGCAAAGGCTAGGCAATCTCTAAAATGTGCAGCTATAATTTGAGTCATCAATGGAACTCTTCAAAGTTACTCTTGGTCTTATAGTAATAGCTTCCCTCTCATACTCTCCTCAGCTCAACCAGGCCTCAATTTTGGCTGGGGTGGTCATGGTGGAAGTAGTGGATGGTCTTTTAGCCTTTTCCCTGGATTTTATCAGTTCTCGTCCTGAAGCCAATAACATTGTCATGTCTGTGTTGGAGAGGGACATTGCCAATGAGCCAAGGATGGCTGCTTCTTTGCTTAGTACAGGTTATAGAATTTACTCCATTGGCTCCAAAAGCACAAACATATAAAATATGAGTGATGCTAGGCATACAAACGTTTATTTCGTATTTTTTTGAGTTGTTAAATTGTAATTGGTGCAACATCGTTTTCATATGGACCTCCCACTCATGTCAAAAAAAAAAAAATTATGAATAATTTTTTTGTAATTAGAGTTATTGATAAAATACCATAGAAGAATGAAAGTTTCTCCTTTTTGGGGGTTTTAAAGTATAACAAATCATTTAAAAGTTACAACCCTTTGTGCTTATTATCACTTGCATAAAATGGTCCATCTGTCTAATGTTACAGGGTTGCGATGCCTTAGTATTATTGGATGACAATGCCACAATAGCCAGTGAAAAGAAATCTGGGCCAAACAGGAATTTTCTTAAGGTTTTGAAGTGATTGGTGAGATCAAGGCCAAGTTGGAAGAAGCATGTCCTCAAACTATTTCTTGTGCAGACATTCTCGCCCTTGCTGCATGTGGCTCCACTGTATTAGTAAGCCAAAGCCCCAACTTCATCCCTACTTTGTTTGCCTTTTTGTTTTATTTTTTAATTTTTATTAATGTTGTTAATGTGACGCTAATCATATTCATAGTCTCGTTAATTTGTAAGTTTTTATAGTAAAATTGGTAGTATTTTAGCATTATTATGTTTAAACATATCCTTAGAAGGACCTTGATAGAAGAAAAGGTTTAACTTTACTAGAATGAGTCCTAATGGCCTTCTGAATTGTACTCTTTAAGGATTTCTTACCAACCAGTTTGCTAAGTTTGTTGGGTGTGATGAAACAGAGCGGTGGACCGAATTGGGAACTCCCATTGGGAACAAGGGACTCAAAGGCAGCAAGCTTAACTACCTCAAACGCTAATTTTTACTCACCAAACTCTACTCTCCAAAACCTTGTGACACTGTTCAAGCATCGAGGACTCAATGAAGTTGACCTTGTTGCACTCTCTGGTAAATTTGGCCTTTTAAATGTAACACACTAACATCTATCATGATAAATTATTAATTGTCCCAAAAGCTTAATCATTTAACGATTACTCAGCTTTCACATTACTTCTTTTTTTGTTGTTGCTAAGTACGTATTGCAGGGGGGCATACAATTGGTATGGCAAGGTGTGTGACATTCAAGCAAAGGCTGTACAACCAAAATGGAAACAATCAACCTTGATCAGACTCTTGACAAGGGCTACTACTATAATTTGAAATCACTTTGTCCTAAATCAGGTGGTGACAATAACATCTCTCCCTTGGACTTTGCCTCCCCACCAAAATTCGACAACGTATATTTCAAGCTCATCCTGTGGGGAAAAGGGCTCCTCACTTCAGATGAAGAGCTTTTCACAGGAAGTGCTGGGACTACTATGCAATTGGTTAAGAGATATGCTGAGGATGAGAGCCTATTCTTCGACCAGTTTGCCAAGTCCATGGCTAAGCTGGGAAACATAAGCCCTCTCACTAGTTTTAAGGGTGAAGTTAGGAAGAACTGTTGCCAAGTTGATTGAGCAACTAATTATCTACCTAAACTGTTTGATTTATAATGCTTTTATGTTGTGTTGACATCTAGTTTGGTAAAGCTTTGTGATGTTTGTAATGTACGCAAGTGAGAGCTTTTTATAGTGCCTACTTTCTCTCTATCGACATTCCTTTTTCACCTTTTAACTTTTGTTTGGATGGATTAGGATAGTTCAAGACGCCGGGATATTTATATTCGGTTAATTTTATTTAGCCAACTTGATTGTGCAAAAGTCCAATTTAGCATGGGATGGGTATAAACCATATCGTAAAAATTTGAAGTGCGGAAAGAAAGAATCCCAAATACAATCATATTAAAGTATACATCAAAATGTGAAGGACACAAGTTTAGGAGTTTTTTTTTGTATGTCCGCATATATATAATCTTAATATTAGTCACTTTGTAAATGCTTTTTAACTTAATAAGCCTCCTCATCCCCACCCACCCCGTATCCAATACCCTCAAGATAAACGAAGACCATATCAGAGAGAGAGAGAGCACTGAAGTGATATAGGAAACAAAACAATAATGCTAATCATTAACTAAGAGAAATCACAATTTGCAGTGATGTTACACATGTAAAACAAAACAGTTTGAAGTCTTAACAAGCCACGTCTCTATGTTCATTTTTATGCTTCTTTTTTCTTTTCCATTTTTACTAAGCTGAATTGGAATGAAGGGCTATTGAATATTAAGAAACAAAAGATGTGTATGTCGAATAGCCAGCTTCTGATTTTTTTTTGGAAGTGTAAGAAACAAAACTAGCATAGTTCCAGTTTTTCCTGTTAATGGAGTTCATTTTTTATTCTTTGTCTCTCTCCTTTCATTAAAAAAACCATTTCCTCTCTTTTTTCACACACTCTCTCTCCCTCTTTCTTTATTTTTATTTTTTTTTAATTTTTTTTTATAATTTATTTATTTTATCTCTCTCCAGTGCCTCACTCTCCTTTCTTCTCTCTATCTTGCTTTGGGTTCGTCGAGATCATTATTTGGGTTAGTGGGTGGGTTTGTGGTGGTGGGTCAGGTAGTGGCTAAAATCAAGTTGCTAGCTATGGATGTGGATGTGGATGTGGATGTGGATGGTGGTGGCTGGGATCAATGGTCAATGGTGGTGTGGTTATGTTGGTGGTGGTGGTAGTAGATTTTGGCTATGGTGGTGGTAGTAGATTTTGGCTATGGGTTTCGTGAGTTTGGTTGTGGTAGTGCGTTGTGATTGAGATGGTAGGTTGTGGTTGGTGGTGATGGATTTTTTTTTTGTTTGTTTGTTTGTTTGTGTTGTGAGCTGTGGTTGCCATAGTGGTGGTTGTGGTTGTGGTTGTGGCTAGTGGAGTGGTGGTTGTGGCTGGTTCCTGAAGTTTTTTGCGGTGGATTTTGTTTATTTATTTTAATGAGTTCTTTATATTATTTTAATTGAAATGGTAAAAAAATAGAACTATTGATATTGAGTGTGTTATAAAATGGTGTGTTAAAATAGATGAGGTGAGTTTTTGATATGCTAAAAGCTAAAAATTTTAGCTCTATCAATGCTAATGCTCTTAACTGTTAAGTTCATATGTACAGCTGTCTAAGTATTTACTTCTTTTTTGTCAACTAGTACTCATTCATTTATCCCCAAAAAAGAGAGGAGTATCGGTTCAAGTAAATAACCTAATACTAGGGGTGGCAAAATTGGAAACAACCTGCGAATCAAACACAACACAATATGAAATTAGTAGGTTATAGGTTGAGGTTTAATGAGTTTGTGTCATATTCGGGTTAACACAACTGACTCTTTTAATAAACAGGTTGGGTTAGTGTCTATCATATGGAACCCGTTTAAGCTGTTTAATTAAATGACATTTTATCAATATACCTTTCAAACCCTAGGTATATAAACTTTTTTTTTTTTTTGATAGGTAATAAGAGTATTATTAGTTGTTGTGGTTTATTTTCTAATTTCTTTGATATATTATGATTTATTATTTGTGATATTGAGATATGCTTTAATTTTGAATGATTATTTGTGATACTCGTTAGTTTTGAATTTTATGTTAAAAATATTTATTTGTTTGGTTTTTCATAATTCATATCAAATTGGTTAATACTAAAATTAGTTTTTTATTTTTATTTTTATTTATTTATAAAATCTGATAAATTAGTTGACATGACTGACCCGTTTAATAAATGGGTTGTGTTAGGGTTGAGGAATCCTGACCTGTTTAATAAATACGTTAGATTAGGGTTAACCCATATAATCGAATATTCATGAGTCAACATGACACGAACCCGACACACGAACACGAATAGCCACTCCTACCCAGTGGTGGCTTCAGGAATTTTGTTTTGGGGGGTCATTAAGAAACTTAAATTAAAAAATTTGTAATAAAAAGAGAACTTGAATATATCAAGTTATTGACCAAAAAAAAAAAATGAAGTTTTACAATTTCCTTCTACAAGTTTTCAAATTTTGAATTGTTACATGATAGTTTATTATGAGTATTTATTGCTAATGTGGGTAGCTATGACCATTTTATTTTGGTAAGTTTGTCTAACATTTTTATTTTTATGCGGTTGTTATTATCTATTAATTTTTCATTGTTTTTATAAAAATATTTTAAACTAAATGAATAAACTTCTCATTGGCTCTGTATTAATTATTGAAGCATACAACCATACTCATTCATACATAAAATAATACACTATGTGTCTACTTAACCAATTAAATGCTTGAACAATCACTAACTTTACAATTTTCCTTCTTGAATTTTTCTGACTTTATAACAAAAAAGTTATTATAACATGATAATAATACATACACATGTAATAAATCCTCTCTATTTCCTAATTATTAAATTATATAAAGTTATATTATATTTATATTGTACACACAAATATCCACACACGTCATTATTCACACAAATAACATTATAACAAAAAGTAATGCACACAATTAATATTAGACACACTCATACACATATAATATAAATCAATATATATTATATATAAAAGTAGAGACCTCATGCGAGAGTGCATGAGGTCTTGCCATGTGGCGCTCTAATTTTGCATTTAGCCATTTTTACCTCTTTGAATTAATTTTTTTTTTTTTATTGTTACCCAATAGGTCATAGTAACTTCTTTTTACTATTATATAAAATATGGGTTGCTCTTAACAATTAGACCAAATGTTGTTCTCTACAAAATGAACTACCATTTAAAAATAGACAAAACCTTAAGAAAAGCCCAAACCCAGTTATTATCTTACATATTATGACCCAAGTTTGACCCTTCTCATGTGTAAATCAAAGCCAAAACTCTTACCTACTTACAAACTCTCTTCCTCCTCCCCCACGTATGGATGATACTTCTAGAAAATCTCATTCTCATGAAATCATGTCTTCCTTTATTGTCAATTTCAAGTTAATACGCTTTTGTTTATTAATAATGTTCTATACAATTTATGCAGGCAACTTCTCTTTGTCATCGACCAGTGCAACAAAAATATATATAAATCTTAAGATCCCTAAAGTTGCTGAAATAATTAATGATTGCATATTTCTAAAATTTATAATAACAAAAAAAAAAAAAGTCTAATAAATAGCATATACTTTCTTACAAAATGCCATTTACTTAATATTTTCTTTAAAAAAAACTCAATCATAGGAATGGTAAAAATAATGATCCTACACAAGAAATACCAAAATACATGCATGTTGACACCCCATTTTACAGCCCGCATTTAACCTCCCATGGAGGGTAAATGGATAATTTCACCTTAGAAATATGCATCTTTATTTTGGTCACTAGATCATTAATCTCATTTCACCAAAATGATCTTGATGCTGTAACGATCAAATTGACTGGTCATAAGCCCTAATCGGACCATCAGATTGAAAGTTATCATCAAATCAAGTTCTAATGGCCGAGATGTACTATCACAAATTGAGTCCGACTATATGTAATTATGAACAATTGATTTCAATTGGTTATAAGTATAATCAATTTGAGAACGATAATATGTCATAATTTGATTGGTTAAAACTACATTTTATGGTAGGGTTGCACACACCTAATTAACTAGATAGTTAAATATTAATTATTCAATGAGTAATTTGTGCAATTATCTTTTAATTAGGGTAAATTTGGAACCAATTAAGTCTGAAATGGGAGTGATTGAAGCCATTTAATGTTAATTGGGAGCTAATTTGGGACCTATTAATGTTAATTGTGCTGAAATCATTTTCTAACAAATGACCTTTGCTCACCATTTCATCGATATCTCTCAAAATATTTTGAATCTATGAATGAGGTTAATATTACAAAAACTAGACATTTGGGGCTTCAATTTGAGCACAAGAACGAGACAATTCCGATTAGAAGTGAGTCAAATATGATTATTCGAAATTGGCTCTACAAGCTGTTATAGCAGCTACGAGAAAATCGAATTTTGGCTTGCTTCTCACTCCCACCAATCTTTCCATTTAATGCACCAGATTTCCCCCAAGGCTAAAATGAGGTCTAGGTTCATGATTCTTTGTCAACCCTCATTAAATGGCATTCCATTTATATTTTCTCCATCACTACTATATAAACCCCCCTCTCCTTCATTCCAAAAGACACAAAAAAACCCCCTCTCTTCCCCTCTCTTGAGTTCTAGTGAAGTTGAATAGTCTTGTCATATATTAGTCTTCCTGAGACTCAAGATATTGAGTGAGACTTACTCTTCCTCTCCTAACTCTTCTTTTCCTCCACCCTTAGGACCTCCACCGAGAGTCTCCTCCTCTACTATATGGATCTTGCATGAAGGTATAATTTCTTTCCCTAACTTGTTTTTTATGTTGCCATGATGAGAATTTAGAATTAAAGCATGATAGTAACTATTTAAATTCTCTTAAATATGTTTGAATGTTCTTAAATTTTCTTATGTGTTCTTCATATGTTCTTGATTATTCATCACATGTTCATGCATAACACTAGTTTCGATTTTAAATCCACATAAAAAAATATGAAAAATATGTTTGTTTAATAATTCTTTTAAATTCTTGAATCTAGGATATCACCATTCACACACATTCACTAGAGTTTATTTTTCAATTCAAATGCAATACTTAATAAATTGAATTAGGGTTTATCACATGCACACACATTAAATTCAACATGCAAATTGATTGATAACATATTGGATAATGTGATATGAATGTTGGCCACCATAGTCTAGAAAACCGGTTTCACCGGGCAAGGTGGGTGCCTAACACCTTCCCACCTTGTAACATAGCCTCCGAACTTAGATCAAGGGTTGATAGACCAATGTTTATCCTTGTAATTTTCATTTTTTAGATTGTAACTAGGAAACAAAGTAATGTACTTTATCTTAGATTGTATCTAGGACCAAAGTCATGTAATTTTCCTATGATCAATGTAAATTCAATTGAAAATTAATAAAATGAGGAATTTTTCAATTCTGGTTTTCTTATTTATTACAATAATTAAATAAGTGGCGACTCCATTGTAAAACCCTTAATCTAAAGGGGAAAATATAACTAGTCGAACCTCTATTTTGAGAGGTAATAACACGACTCCACCCAGGCCCAACATCCTATAAAAAAGGGGCCGGGGGCGCGGTCTCTCACAATGCAAAATAATTTTCATAGGAGGATTTATCTTTAAAAAATATGAAGACAATAACAAAGATAAAATGCATAGAATGAGATCTTTCAAAATAGGTTTGTTAATCATTTCAAATTATACTCATCATTTACTTGAAAAAATAATAATATATCATATTATTTACATTAAAATAATAATACACATTAAATTTAAAGTTCATTGCAGGATATGAATTGCTAGAGTATTGAAACAATAAGCAACATTGATACAACAATGGGTTGGTATTACATTTCATGCGTGCTTTGTGGAAGGAAGGTCAAACCACAATCACTATCATTTTGGTGTGCAAATGTGAAACAAAAACAAGTCTCTCTATCCCAAGGCTAGAGGTACTCAAATTAACTATGTACTTTACAAATATTTATAATATATTCATCTCACTATAACTACTATATATACAATCACAAATTACTTTAGATATAGGATTTAAATTGAAGTTTTTGATGCAAGGCAAAACAAATTTTGTAATATTAAATTGAGATGCCGATAAAAGCCTAAATAAATCTACAAGAGATCTTGCTGAAAAACAAATTGAGACACAACTTATTTAAATTATTAAATTACTGTAAAACTATTGATATTGGAGAAGGAATCCCACATAATTTGAAGAGAATTTTAGGAAAAAAAAAAGATTTTCCTACTTCATTTGAATGAATTATATCTAAAGGATGGTTTTGAAAATTACATAGTTACTAAGATTCTTATTGCACCTTCAAATGACAAAAAGATATGGAAGAGAAAAAAAATATACACAATCCAATATGCTCTATTAATTCTTTTGCTACACTATTCCAAAATTAACAAAAAAATAAAAATAAAAAGATTTTCTAAAAAACTGTCGTATCATTGAAATTTAATATGAATGTAAGTACCTATGAAAATCTTAGCGACAACTCCTAGCCAAAAGAAACTGGGTTCAAATCATATATGATAACTATTCAATTGATAAAATCTTTGTCATCAAATTAGGAACTAGGTTCAAATCTTAAAGTTCCTAACTACACAACAAAATAAAAAATAAAAACTGATATTTTGGGCTTCTTGACTTAATAATAAAAAATAATTATTATAATAGAAAAAATGTTATGGATATTTTAAATCCTATTATATCTGTAGAAAAGATTTCGAAATTCAAATTATTAGAATTTACATAAATTATAGCCATACAATATTGAAGAAGCTCAGTTTCAAAGGTTACAAAATTACATGTGGTTTGGTGTCATATTTTTAAGGCCTAAATGTTAGGTAAGTAGTAATGAGTAATGACATAAGGTTGACATGAAATATTAGAATGTGATCACATCACGTCATAAACAATCCCCACTTCAAGGTTTTGAAACTCGGATCAGACCGTACGGTCCGACTGAAAAACCACGAACCTCTCAGTTTTGCAGTTTTTTTAGCTTCAAGAACCGCTCTATGGGAAAAAAAGCAGGGACTCGTGCGAACCGTGGTCGAACCATACGGTTCTGAGAACCGTGACCGGTTTTGAGGTTCAGACGGTTTCTTTTTGTTTCAGCTTTTCCAGTGAATTTTGGCCAATACACCGGTATGAAGTTATGATCAGATCTAGAAGAAATGAAAGAACATGAAGAAGAACAAAGATCGGAAGGAGATCTAATAATTTCAGATCTTGAACAAAGGGATTTGTAAGGGGAAAAAAAAAAAAAAAAGAACTAGAGAAGAAGAAGAAGACAAGTTCCAAAAAAAAAAAACAAAGAGAGAGAGAAGAACACAACGAAGCAGGGTCTGCGCCAAAACAAACTCCACACTTGCTTAGCAAATAAACAGTAAACACAAACTACATCAGATCAAAAAAACAAAAACACAAATTACAGTAACATGTGTCTTCGTCTTTTGCTGTTGCTTCTTCTTCTTCTTTCTTCTTTTAATTTCCTCTTTTTCACTGAGGTATGTGTTTCTCTTTCTTTCTTTAGACTTTTGTTACTTTTTTACTCCTTTTGAATTCCTAAGTCCCTGTACCTCACGTGGCTAACTTGGAAATGATGAAAGGTTTTAATTTTTTAATAAAAGCAAAAATTTTCAGCCATTAGATTTAGATATTTTTTTCAGCTGCCTAACGTGATGTAACATGCATTGATAGGTGCATTAAATATTTTAAGTATTTCTGAGAGTAAGAGAGGTGCTAGGTCCACAACAATTTTACAATAATTTTACAACAAATCATAAGTGGTTAGTTGTTATTAGTTCAAATTTGAACTTAACACTAAGATTACTTTTTTGTCCTATTAATAACAACCAGTAACAACCTGTCACTTAGGATTTGTTGTAAAAATGTTGTGAAAATGTTGTGAACATATCATTTCTCTGATAGTAATGTAGTATCACAGTATTTTACACAATTTTTTTTTTATAGTTTGACACATGGCAAAGTGTGAGTAATGAAAAAAAAATTATGGGTTTACATCTCTACTACTCACATCTCGTCACGTGGCAAATTGTGGCAAAATTTGTATAAAATGTTATGGTACTATTATTGCTCTAATTTTAATTAATATTTACAGTTAAGTATATAATAATTATTAAATAATTATTTCAATTTAAAATTATTAAATAATTTAAATATTTTATTTGAGTGTCTTTCTAATTCTTATATAATAATAATTATTATTATTATTATTACAAGTTTAACTAATCAATATATAAATAAATAAATAGATATTATATTTAAATTTGCTTAGGATTTGATATTTTTTATTTGTCTTGTAAAAGTTATGATATGAAAATATATATTTGAAATATAGATATTTATATTTAATTGGATTATTTTAGTTAATTTAATATTTTTTATTAATTTAATATTTTTATATAAAAAATAATTATTAAATTAATTATGATGTCATCACGGTTCAACCCCGGTTTGACCTCGGTTCGACCTTAAAAACCTTGAACTTCTCCCTTTTACGGTTCAATGAACGGTCTAGGTTTCAAAACCTCTCCTATATTGATCATGGATTAAAGGGTTCTAAAAAAAAAAGATTATAGATTATAGATTAAGGACCATGCATCAACAACAAATTAGTGTGTGATATTTAATTTGATTCCATAAATTATGATATTGTCTTTGTTCATGTTATTTCAAAATCATTGTAAAGCTCCCTCCTGCCCAAATCATCTACCTATCAAAGAAAAAAAAACATTATAAAGCTCTAAATATAGAGTTGTGTACACAATCAAAATTGTTACAATTAGCTAATGAAAAAACATGTAACTTATAGCTTTTGGCGAAACTACATTGTTGATTCCTGAAGTTTATTTTATGAGCGCAATTGGTCCCTCAAGTTTTAAGCGTGTGTTATTGGTCCCTTAAGTTTTAAAGATAAACAATATTAGTCCTTCTATTAGCTACCATCAGTAATATTGCTTATATGACTAACAGAATAGTGACTTGGAATTTTTTTAACTAAAAGAATTACAAAAATTATTTTACACGCAACTGACCCGGTTCCAAAATCAAAATTTTATCCTACGTTGTTCTAAATCAAACCCAGCTTGGCTATCCCCATCTGATTCTGAAACGCAGGAGAGAGAAGATCTCTCTTCAGCAAAGCCCTCATCGCCTCAATCAATCAAAGAAGAAGAAGACATAATGGGCTCCGTCGTTGGCTGGCAGTGCACTTGTTTCTCCTTGCTCCTCTAACTAACGGTACACAAAAAAAACGGTGGTCCAAGAAGGACTTCTCTCTTTCTTTCTCTAAGAGATCAATGACATTGTACCTTGTTATTATCTCGTGTAACATGTGCTTTGATTGTTGATTATTTAATTCTGCTACTTATTCATTTGAAGATTGTTGAAATCTGGATCCATATTCCTACTCTACCTTTTTTTTTTTCTTGATCATTGTATAATTGAATTGCAAGCCAAACTCTTTATTGTTTGGGATCATTTAGAATTACTGCATTGTGAAGACTAAAGATAGAGAAATTCATAATGCTTATCCCCAATCTCAAATTGAGTCAGTATGCGTTGAGGATTGCACTATGGGATCCGATTTTTGGGCCGTCTGAATTGGATGTGAGTAAGGTCCGTTTAATCACTTTCTCTCTCATTTCAAAATCTGATGGCCAAGTGGGGTTTTGATTTGGAACCAGCTAGAATTAAGATTAGATTTTGAAACCGGGTCAATTTGATTCAAGTCTAATAATTTTTGTAAATTTTTTCATTAAGAAAAATTGCCAAGTTATTATTTTGTTAGCCACATAAGCGATACATTAACGATAGTTAACAAAATGACTAAGGATCCATTTGAAATCCGCTTATTTTGTTGAAACTGAATTTTTTTTGCTAAAAGTATTATAAATAAATGTAAAAGTTAGCTGAGATAGTATAGTAGGATCTATGAATAGTACCAAAAAGTGCAATGGAACTCATGAATAATTGCAAAAATAAGCTGAATAGTAAAATAAATTGGCAAAAATAATCTTTGCCAAATAGACACTTAGTCATTCTGTTAACTATTTATGGGTCTCATTGTACTATTTTAATTAACTTTTACCTTTATTTACAGTATTTTCAACAAAAAGTTTTCAGTTTCAGTAAAATAAGCGGATCCCAAACGGACCCTAATATTGCTAATTTTAAAAACTTGAGGGACTAGTGCACACTTAGAACTTGAGGGACCAATTGCACTTACATGGTAAACTTCAGAGACTAATAGTATAGTTTCGCCTTAACTTTTATATGTGGATGTAGGCCATATGTAACCGTTTGAAATTCGCATATATTGTCTATTCTTTCTTCTCATTTTCCATAACCCCATCTTAGATTTCTACAAAAGTCGGTTAGTTCAGTTTTGAGCAATTTGGCCTTTTTTTTTTTTAAAAAAAAAAAATCTGAATCATTAGAAATAGGGGTGGCAAAATCTGACACGACCTGCGAATCCGAGATGACTAACCTGTTTATAAACAGGTCATGGGTTGAGGCTAAATGGGTTCAGGTCATATTCAGGTTGACACAGCTAACCCGTTTAGTAAACGGATCGTGTTTGTGTTTAACATGCGAACCCATCTGACCCGTTTGACCCGTTCAGCTTATAAAATTATTAATTATTTTGATATTATTGCTTAATTAATGGTTGTTTTTATATGTTTATTACTATATTTATAGTTGCAATTGTATTTTAGTTTTAGATATATGGGAATTGAGAAAAATTATATAGGTTTGGTATGACCTATTTATGAAATAGATTATTAAATGGGTCATTTGCATTGACCTTTACATGACTTGTTAATTAAACGAGTTAAACGTGTTGAGTTGGGTTGACCTGTTTAATAAACAGGTTGTGTTCAGGTTGAAGATTCCTGACATGTAAACAAGTCGGGTTCGGGTCAACTCATATAGCCAATACTATCATTTTATAACACTTTTTATATTACAAAAGCACTTAGTTTTTGAATAAACCAATTCAAAGTGAAGCTTAAGCTTAAGCAATCAACAGGACAGAGAGAAAGAGGGCTAAATTAATTTTGAGTAGATTTGCACAGTTGGGAAGTTATCTCAAATTTCTGCTATGTGGGTGGGCATTGATTAAAGTATACAAATTGCAACCACTCTTTTTCACCAGCCATACCTTGCTTACAGAAAGCAAAAAGAGTCACAAGCAATTAAAGAAATATATTGACATTCAGGAATCAGGGCCGAACCAGCTTTTGTAGAATCTTCACAGAACTAAAGATCATACAAAACTTAAAAAGAAACTGGAAACTTTTTCTTTTTCTTTTTTTAATATTTTGCTATGTTATCAAATGGTAAAGGAGATTTGATCAAGTTTGAAAGAAGAAGAAAGAGGAGAACAAAAAAAGAAGAATTTTATTCTAAGTGCAACATTAAAATGCTTAATGGGGTATGGTAAGCTTCTTTATGCCATAAAAAGCATGTGAAGCCTCCAAACAATTACTGGTCTCTCTGCTCTGTCTTGGACCATGTATTCAAATGAAATAAGCTTTTAGGTGGTTCTGGCAAATGTGCATAACTCATTTATTGCTTGCAACTACAGGATACTCTGGCATTAATCTGATTAATTATAAACAGAACTATCCTTTGAAAAGGTTTGGGGGCTATCTTTAAGATCTTGAACCACAATCATTTGAGAACATTTATTTCTGTTTGGTCCCCGTAGGTCGTAGGTACAAAGTGTACAATGGACACACAAAATGTTTTTCAATCATCAATTATAAATAGTTCTTGATAATAAGCTCAGCATTAGGAGGTAAATAATAATAATAATAAAGAAAAAGCCAATTCAGTGTGGAATTCTTATTTCAGTGTATCTTCAATTTTACTCAGAGAATCGTTTCTTAGCTGAAAGTTGGGCTTTACAGGTAATGTTTTTCCACAGTTTGAAATTTATGACTTCATCGAACAAATTTGTCTAGCATGAATAAAATAATGTCAACTACCAATATGGTTACTGAAAAAAAATTAAATAATACATGTACCTGCAGGATCTGTGATATGCTAAATACAATTTGATTATCCAAAAAAAATGAAAAAGAAGAAAAATTGGTACAATTGAATAAGACCAGTATTTATTACTCCACATAGCCACCTCCTTTGCATGATTTATTTGTTTACGTCCATTACGATTCTGCTCATTGAGATCCAATAGACTTCTGAACCTCCACCAACTACATTAATTTCTTGATCCCTCTCACAAAGACAAGGTCATCTTTGACTTTCATAACCATCCAAAACAAGCTGTGCCTTTCTTTGATTTTACATTCACATTGCTATCCTTGCAAGTTCTATACAATTTCAATCTCGAAAGTGCTACTATTGAATGTAAAAGCAAATGATACCTTTAAAAGGGTTTTGAAAAAAAACCAATCCATCTTAATTAATTTGGTAAACAATAGAATTAAAATGAATCTAGAAAGTTTTTATTTGATATTCCCTCCACCTTTCCTTCTAGTTGTTAAGAAACTTGTGGCAACAAGAAAGCCTTCTCTATGACTTTTTGAAAACTCAAAAAAGTTCTACTTCTTAGCACATGAAATTCTTCCCATACTTGTCAACCAAAGAAAAAAGAAAAAAGAATTGTCTTTTGAGTGTTCAGAGTAGCTTAGTTTCAAAGTCTCACTTCTGTATAATTTCGGTCTATGCAATTCCCATTTCCCAATAGAGGTCCATATATGGTGTGAATTCTTCTGTGACACGCCTAAAGTGGCAAATGATAATGAATATGGTCCATGAACAATAACATTACTAAATATGTTCAATTTATAATACAAAAATATTGCAGCAAGTAGAACTTGACTTCTAATCAATTAAAGGGTTAAAGCCCAAAAAAAAGAAGAAGAATTAGTTAACTAAAGAAAATTTTCCACGCTGAATCACAATCACAAAGCAATCAGTTAAAAGAAATATGTAAAGGGTATAAAGTTCTTTGGCTCCCTTCTCAGGGCTAATTAAAGAAAGGTTTTTTTTTTTTTTTAATTGCATTGGGATAAGTTCTTATAAAGAAGATATCATATGCACAATTGCCTATATAATAGTTCAATAAAAAAAGCCTATGTACTTGTAACAAAGATGCCTTCTCCATAGCTCTTTTCTAAGTCTATTTCTATTATTAATTTTTTTATAAATTGATAATTAAATTTTGAATGTTTTCGTTAAAAACATGGTTATACCAATTAGGAGGAAAAAATTGGCTTTTGCCCCTTTCAAAAAAACAATCTAGCATTTTACCCTCTTTCGCAAATTAATTACGGAAATACTCCTCTTTTGAAACTCGATTTTCTCAAAATTGAGTTAAGCCCTATAGTGACGTTTTTAAGGAGCCTATAGTGATGTTTTAAGGACTTATAGTGGCATTTTATAATCCGATCTCCATGAAATTATAGGTAAAAAAAAGAAAAAAAAAATTGCATGTAACTCGACTTCATGGAGATCGGGTTACAAAATGCCACTCCTTAAAACGTCACTATAGGCTCCTTAAAATGCCACTATAAGGCTCCAGAATTTTTTTTTTATAACTCGATTTTGAGAAAATCGAGTTTCAAAAGAGAGACATTTTCCTAATTAGTTTAGAAAATGGGGCAAAATGTTAGATTTTTTTTTTTTTTTTGAAATGGGCATTTGCCCATTTTCTCCCCAATTTGGACGTGCCCTCTTTTCTACGTTGGAAAATGACAATTGCGTAGTGGTCCTTTTCTTCCTTTAACTCCTTTGTGGTGAAGAACCAATTAATGGGTAATTCTCTTTTTTTTTTTTAATTCCCAGCCAAAATGAAATGTTAATTCTAGGACAAAAGAAGTGGACCACAAATTTGTACGTAGTACTAATAAATAGCAATCTAGCACCAACTAAAACACAAGTTGATAGTGGATTTAAATGATCGCCGAAAATTCTAAGATTTGGTTGCATTCGTAAAACTTCATGTCGATCTTTAACACCGACAACCAAAATGAAGATGGTATACGACAAGCTTCTTTTGAATCCAATATAACATTTTTTTTTTTTTAAAGTTAATGGAGAATATAAGAAGTTAGTAGAGTGGGGGTAGTGAGTTTATTGTCCAAAATTCCTAGGACTATTAATATGGGAAAGGGCTTAAAATATTTCTAGGGGTTGGGTGGGTCATGGGCATAGTTGTCAATATCATACAATACGCGATACATATCGTACAATACGTATTGTATCATGTGTAAAAAGTTCTGTATCGTATCGGCGTATCGTAAGTGCTCATGAATCATACGATACAGTATGTATATCGTATGAATCGTATTGTAATGCAAAATCGTACATACTGTATCGTATGAATCGTATCGTAATGCAAAATCGTACATATCGTACGATACATGGACAAATGCTTAAAAATGAGATTTTTTTGGTTAAAATTTGTACTTTTATTTGAATCTAACAAGTTGTTAGACTTGTTTTTAACAAAAAATTATTAGTTTACTAAGTTTACCCTACTAAAATAACATATTCATAAGTTTTTTTTTGCTCTCTCTCCTACAATTAGACTACATAGTACACACTTACTCTTCACTTTAATATTTACAAATTTATTTTATATACTACTAATAAAATATTAATTGACAATATAATTTTTTTTTATTTTTATCATTATTGTTATAAGTCCAAGAAACTAGATTGCCAAATTTTTTTTTTATAAAAATATTATTAAAATAAAAAGAACAAGAAGAGATTGTAAATGTTAATGACAAATGATGAAGAAGAAAATTCTAATGAAGAAATAAGTTTACAAAATTATAAACATGATGATAGCATTGACTTAGATGGGGTTGATTAGGCAATATGATGAAAATAAATTATTATTTTTGGGTCATTTATAATATATTATCATATTTGAATTTAAGAAATTTGAATATGTATGTTATAAACACATGCTAGTTTGATTTATTTAGTTAGTTTGTTAAATATTATTACATAAGTGATGAATAAATTAGTCATTAGTTGAATATATTCAAAATTTATAATGAATAGACCCTTTACATATGTATATTTATAATTTTTTTATAAATTTTATTAAGTGTTTATGTATCTTACGATACACGATACGATACAATACACGATACAGAAAAATTAAAAATCGATTCACGTTTTGACAACTATGGTCATGGGTGTTTGGTCTTCAAGAAAAAGGAAGGAAAATGTGATCATTATCTCTGGAGAAGAATTCATTGCCATGCATGAAAGGAAAGCCCTGAAGGAATCAAAAGCTACTATTTGACGAGTCCAAATCTTCTATCTCATACTTTCTGCTCCACTATATACTCCACAAATAAAAACATGCCACATGTCCATCTAATTTATTAAATGCTAAATTTATGCCTTCTATTATTTCAATTTCCTAAAATAAATAAATAAATAACCCATCATATTCAGGTAATTGAAATAATAAAAGGCACAAATTTAGCATTTAATAAATTAGATAGACATGTGGCATATTTTTATTTGTGGAGTATATAATGGAGCAGAAAGTGTAGGATAGAAGATTTGGACTCCTATTTGACCTCTGTTTTTTAAAAATAAAAATTTAATTCTATAAGGATTTCTTAAAATAACTTTTACTATACCCCCAATAAAATTTTGTCACATCAAATTTTTCTTTACACTTGGTTGTATTAATAAAAAACTTTATGTGAAAATAATTTTCTGTATTTTTTATTTGTTTGTTAGTATAAAAAAAGAAGGTCAAATTAAAATTATCTTTTAACTTCCCATGTTTTAACTTAGCAAGAAATAAAAATGTTTTCCACTTACGCTCTGTTTGTTTAGGAAAAAATATTTTCTAGAAAATGAGTCATTTTCTAAAAGTTATTTTCTATAAAACTATTTCATTTTCCTATATTTGGTAATTACTTTAAATGAATTGAAAAATAATTTTCTAATTTTCTTCATTTAACTTGCTATGAGATAGAGTTGTTTTCCAAAAAAATTAATAGAAAACAATTTCTAAAAATAAGTTATACTTTTTCCGCTGACTAAAGATAGTTTTCCTTTAATTTTTTTTTTTTTTTTTACTATCAAACACTGGAAAACACAGAAAACTATCCTTATAAAAGGTTTTCCATCAAAATAATCAGAACGTTAAATTTTTTTTAAAACAACTTTATCTCAAGCGGAACTAAATATAAAAAAAATAATAAATAATTAAATAAACTTTATTCACGCAAAATTAAATGAAGAAAGTCAAAAGATAATATTTCAACTCATTTTAAGGTCATTGACTAAATATAGAAAAATGAGATAGTTTTATAGAAAATATATTTTGCAAAATGATTTATTTTCTGAAAAATATTTATGTTGAAACAAACAGAAAAATTATACTAATATAAATGTCTATAAATTGCATTCATTATTTTTTTCTCAAAAAACATTTTTGTAAAAAATCTCTCTTCACATGTTTTTAATGTTAACACACACGGACAGACACAGTGGGGGAAAAAAGGGGGCTTAATTAATGAAATATAAATACATGCCTACAGCAATATTTGGAAGCTAGCTGCAGCAGTTGGCTAGTGACATTTCACATTTCTATGGTTGTGTGACTTGTGTCATGCTTCACTTTCTAAAAATCCGTGACATTAGTAATACAACTCTTTTATCGAATTAATCATAAGCAAATTCTTGTAGTTTAACTTGTTCCTATTTTTTAATGTATTTAATTGAGATATTCAAATTTCAAATAATTAGAACCCCTCACCTATTGTAAACTATCCTCTCAACACAAATTCTTTGACCCTTGTGTTCCACTTTATGTTATATCAATCAGGGATGTAGCTATGCTTGGACCAGGGAGAAAAAGCAAAATATAAAATATATAAAGCTTGGTTTTGAATTTTCATGCTCCATTTTTGTTCAATACTTCCATATTTTCACAAAAAGTACACTTTCTTTATTCAAATTTATATTAAATTTTGATTCTTTTTGTGAGTTTCTGTCTAGATTCTAAATGATTTATGAAATTTATCTTAAAGTATTAGCATAAGATAATTGCAGCTTAGTGTTTGATGAAGTTCCCCAAAGAAACTTGGGATAAACACACACACACACACACATATATATATATATATATTCTTTTATAAGTAGCTTGGATAAAAAAAAAACATGGTTGTCTTTGGGTTAATCTAGAGGTACAATATGAAAGTTTAGGCTATAACAAATTTTTTAAGCATTTGGGTTTGAGTGTATCTCGCCCCCCCTCACTCAAAATCCTAGCTCTGTCCCTGACATCAATCATAACTTTTCATATATTTATTTGACTTTTTTTTATAAAATAACCAATGTTTAAAATAGAAAAAAAAAAATCAAACACATAGTATATTATAATTGATTATAAAATAGAATACAAAAAGTAGGACAAAAAATTCGTCTTCAGCTTGTTTTAACTATCAAATTATTTATATAAAAAAATGGTATATATTGTATGATTCACGAAAAAGAAAAATATGAGGGTATATATTACATAGATATCATACAAAATATTTACTATGCTTGTAGTTGCTTGTTTCCTCGTAGTCACAAGAGTATGCTCAAAATCAGATTGGCCAATTATAAACTATGTGATGAGTCCAAAAAAAAAAACATTAAGGTCGTCCATTAATATGGATGACCTTGCATCATTAACAGACCAAAAGATGTAACCGCTCAAGCACATTCAACACATTAATGGCTACCATTACTCATCGGTCTTAAACGCCCATCAATATGATAACTGTTACACATGAGTAATAATCACCTCCAATTATGTACAACAGCTATCCAAATCACCTATAAAAGGGACAGTCCGTCTCACTTGTGAAGGTACATCAAAAGCTACAACAAAACACTATCTAAATACAATAAATATGGGTTGATACTAACTTAAGCATCGGAGGCTCCCCCACCGAGCACAACCCGGTGGTCTCTTCGATCTATCTCTCTTTATCTTGCAGGTCCTATAAGATCATCTAAAGTTCCGGATTGGATGAGTGACCCAACTGACGATTTTGGCATCATCAGTTTGGCGCCGTCTGTGAGGAGGGCGATTAGTCATCTAGCTCTTCCTGTAACAAAGGGTTCACTCGATTCAATCTAGAGTACCTCATGGGATGAGACTCAATGATCATCTCTTTACTCTGCCCATATCCAGTCATCTAAAATTGGGTCGAGATGGGAAAGATAAAGAGATATTACCAAGGCACCGTCGTCTTTAAAACACGAATTGTCAGCCAAATGAATAGACGATGATGAGAGAGCCTAGATCCAAGGTCTCAAATCTGTTGGCCTCTAGCTTAAGGGTCTGTTGGAAAGACACCTCCAATGATGCCGTTACCAATGAAAGTGTGATTCCCAGCCACAAGACATGATTGGGTTGGTTGACAGTGACGTAAGAACTTCACAACCTGTGACCTTCTAGGCATGACACAGTACACACGACAACCACAGAAATTGAGCGACTTTGGTAGACCTCGTAGGAATGGCCGAGCTCCTAGGCCTTAAGGTAAGATGTGTCGTTTCTCATCTTGTTATATGGTCTTACATCATCTTGTTAAAAGATCTAGAGTACTAGAAGTCTCAAAACGAAATGATAACCTCGTCTAAAACTTTAGAAATATAACAAAGGATTTTATTCTATTAGATATCCTTTTGTTAAAAAATAAAAAGAAGTGATTGTAGGTGGTCATATAATTTTCAGCCACCCAAGTCAACTATGATGAAATTACTATAGGAGAACTTTCCTTTCTTAGTTTCACCGGCTCCCCATTGTTTTTAGTTTGCATGAAAGGTGGAACCAAACTTCAATAAAACATAATTACCTTACCAAAATTGTGATATTAAATATAGGCATTAAAAAAAAAAAGGAAAGGTAATGAATACCTTGACTGTTATAAACTGCACAGTCAAACTGGTCTCTTTGAGGTCCTTGCCATTAAAGCCAAATATAATTATATATTGTTAAGGATACAGCTGTAGTCATCAAGGATAGCAGCTAAGTCATTCGCAGCTAGTGTTAAGTATCACAGCTGTAGTATTCAAAATACAAATCTTGGATTGTGTTGAGATAGGATTAGAATAAGACGGAATTGTATTTAATTTTGTATCTAAGTGATAAGGGAGAAACATATCCGATTTGTATAGAAGAGTCAAGGCCGAATTGCATGGAGAAGCATATCTGATTGTGTATAGATGTGGTAAGGCCGAATTGTATTTTAAATTTTGAATATGTTACAAACTATGCTATATATGAAAATGCCTTGAACCGTGAATGGTAAGGCTAGGAAACAATTTCAATTAATTGTTTTTACATATATTGTGGCGTAATTGACATCCTAATAATGGCTCCTGCTATAACTAAAACAAAAATAGAATGTTTGTGTCCCTTTATGGTATTAGATTAATGGTACACTAAAGAAGAAAAATAAATGGTACCCTGATAATATCTTAGTTGATATTCACGGGTGATAAAGCCACAAAATAAGGCCATCCCCCAAACTTATGTGTATTTATTGGTGGTGAAAGTATAGTAGAAAATGCATAACATGGTTAGAATGCTCTACAGTCGGTTGTGCATGAGTTATTAGTCCGTCAGTTGGTTAATGAAACTATGTTTTTTAAGGAACAATTCTGAAAAGATTTAAAAAGAAACCTTTAGGAATAAAATGCATGAATGATGTATTCGGCCTTGCACACAAAATAATTTTCAAAGTGAATGCAAGGTGGGACTGAAGTTGAAAGACCCAGAGAATTATAAAATTCAGTCCTTACAAAATTACCGCAATAGTTAAGCATAAATCATTTTCAAAATATTATGAAATTTTGTATCTTAAAATGTTCCACAATAGAATGAACAAAATTTACTATTCAAATTTTTCCCTGTATAAATATATGTTTCTTTGACTTTGAGAATGGAGAATTTAAATGGTTCCATCTATACCTAATCATGCTTCGAGCATTCAAAGGGAAAAATGTGGGACTCTCATGGTGTCACAATCCACATGTATGATTCAATAAAAGCAGCTATACATGTACAATGTTTTTTTTATTTTATGCTTGCACTAGTGACATCACCAGAGTAAGTACTTACTCACATATATGATATATAAGCAGAGCTTACTGTCTCTAAATACTAAATAGTATCAAATTATTTCCACGTGATTCTATTAAATAGAATGACATGTACTCTATATTAAGCTCATCATTTGAGAACAATCGAGATTATTAATTTGTTAGTATTTTTTGGAGCAAAATGAGCCTAGTAAAGCTTGACAAAATGGATCAACCAAAGGCTCGACATAAGAAAAATCATCCTGTAGAAAAAGGTCATGGTGTAGGCACAACTATTGAGAATGTCATAGAGGTTTTCTTACTAGCGAATGTACCTTTCATGTTTGAACGGGGGCAAACCTTTTGGATATATCTACATCTTCAAATAGCTAGAACAAAATACATCAACAATGGTGCCCAGTTCTTGGGCCTTAAGGTCAGATTTAAAATTTTCTTTTACTTTTAGCTCTCTAAGTATTTGCAACAACGTTTGAAGTCAAGTTTTAGGCATAATAACAAATATCATTATTGCCAAATAAAAACCAAGCTATGAATTTAAAATAAGATCATAACTGTTTACTATGATAAATATGATGACTGTTTATCATAATGGCAAATGTCATTAGACACACCGAATTCCAACACTCTTTAAAAAGTTTAAACACTTTGCCAAGTGTTATTTAGTTGCACGAGAATAGGGTAATAGTTATGAAAACAATTGTTGGAAAGGCAAATTGCTAAATTACAAGATTAGTACAAACATGTACACAAAAGGCTAGATACTTTCTTGCTAAAGTTAAAAGGCTTGACTAATAATATCTGCTCTAACTAGTGTGACCTATTTTAAACTTTTGATCTCTAGATCTTAAGCCCATCCATTTCTTTTATTATTCTACTATCGCCAAAACCAAGAAAAAAGTGGAAATGGTTGAATTGCCTATAGAGCATGTGCTTCATACATAAAATAAGACAATTTTATTCAATTGCATGGCATTAAGTGTGGATTTAATTCTCACTAAGTTTCTATACTCTTACATGAAATGATATTGTTTGGACATAAGCTATATCAATTCACCCAAAATTTTGTAAAATATGTAAACCTATAAGGGGTTTGCTAGATTACTAGCTTAAGATATGCAAAAAACAAATGTTCCAAATTTTCTAAGGGGATGTCATAATTTGATGAAGAGAAACCCTTAAAAAGAAAATAGAGATATAGCTAAAAGTTGTGAAAATTCCATATATATCACAAATGCCGAGTTTAACTCCTGTAAATTATGGGTTGTACAAATCCAACAAAGAAGAGCTCTATAAGTAAGAGTTCAATGACGAAGAGTTCGTCAAGAATACTACAACAATGAAAAGACCAAGGTATGTACAAAATAGTATTGAGATTTAAGGTCTTCTATTGAGGTAACTCATTTCTTTCTTTCTTTTTTATCCAAGAGATCATTTTATTGAAACTAAATAAATATTTAACTTGCATGATTATTACAAATGTTTATGTAGAACATGTTGAAAATATTGCTATAAAATTGTTACAATTATCACAATCAATATGACTATATTTTTAGTTGCATATGTTTCTTCGTCATGAATCTGAGAAGTTCAATTAAGTTTCCTACACTTAAAATGCTAGATGATCGTGTTCACAATATGCTCATGAATTTAAGTCTCAATAAATTTCCGCTATCTCCATCAACTCACCAAAATCTTCTTAAATTGCTTTAAAAATCATATATGGTGCAAGCACCTAACAAAGACTAGTTTAAAGAAGCATATAGTCAAATAGCTTCAATTCTTATACTTCTCTATGATTCATATAGAATGCACTTCATCTTGTATAGCATGCAATTGCACATTTGTACATTGTCATGCAGCTAGCATTATTGAAGTGACTTAAGTGTACAATTAAAGAAGAAGGAAGAGGAAATTGCTATTACAAATGGCAATGACCATAGTCATCAAAGCACGCCAAAAAAAGAAGAAGAGAGGTTCCAATAGTGAAAGACCATTCCCTAGTCGTCAACAAACGAGAATTGTATTTTTCACGTTTGAGCGGGGGCAAAAACGTGGCCTAGTTTTTATGCCTTCAAAAAATTGAAGCAAAAGAGATCTAGGCCTTAGACATAAAGTATCATGTTGAGCTAAAAAAAAAAAAAAAAAAAATTGAATAGGGAAGAGCTCGTCACCTTAAAAAGGGAAGAGCTTGTCAAGAAGATCCTAACAATAAAAAGATTGAGGTATGTGACAAAATAATATCGTCATTTAAGGTAACACATTTATCTCTGTCTCTTTTATAGTCGTTTATAAAAATTTACACCTAGTAAGGTTTCATGCAAAAATGTACGCATTACTAGACATATCACAAAAGAGGTAAAACTCTAGGATTACAAGGAAATAAGAAAAAAGGTCCACCTAGGCTATTGGTAACTTATTATTTATGAATTGTTCTAAAATTCTTGTTTAACAAAGTCTTGGCAAGTGCATGTGCTACTTAATGCAAATATCAACATGGCCTCAAGAAGGTCCAAAACAACATAGCATCAAGGAATCTTTCTAGCAACAAGTGACAAGATTCCTTAAATGGATGTAAGTCACTAAAAAAAATGGCTAAGTGATAAGATTCTGCCAAGACGGATGTAAATCACTGACAAAGCCTAAGTGACAAGATTCCTTAAATGGATATAAGTCATCAAAAAATGGCTAAGTGATAAGATTCTGCCAAGACGGATGTAAATCACTAACGAAGCCTAAGTGACAAGATTCCTTAAACGGATGTAAGTCACCAGAAAATGGCTAAGTGATAAGATTCCGCTAAGACGGATGTAAATCACTAACGAAGCTTAAGTGACAAGATTCCTTAAATGGATGTAAGTCACCAGAAAATGGCTAAGTGATAAGATTCCACCAAGACAGATGTAAATCACTGACAAAGCCCAAGTGACAAGATTCCTTAAATGGATGTAAGTCACCAAAAAATGGCTAAGTGATAAGATTCCGCCAAGACGGATGTAAATCACTAACGAAGCCTAAGTGACAAGATTCCTTAAATGGATGTAAGTCACCAAAAAATGGCTAACTGATAAGATTCCGCCAAGACGAATGTAAATTACTGACGAAGCCTAAGTGACAAGATTCCTTAAATGGAAGTAAGTCACCAAAAAATGGCTAAGTGATAAGATTCCGCCAAGACGGATGTAAATCACTAACGAAGCTTAAGTGACAAGATTCCTTAAATGAATGTAAGACACCCAAAAAAAAAAAATGACAAGATTCCGCTAGACCGATGTAAATCGCTGACGAAGCTTCGTAACTGGATCTAAGTCACCTAAAAGTGGCTAAGTGACTAAATACCCTTAGACGAGTGTAAGCAGACAAGGATTCTCACACAAATGCAAGTCACACACAAATCAAGAATATCAAACGTGACAACCAGAAAATGAATGAAAGAAGAAGCATCAAAGTGATAAAAAATGGTCGTCCAAAAAAATCACCTCGCTCTTCAATAGTGATAAAAGATGGTTGTCCAAAGAAATCACCTTGCTCCTTAGCAATGATAAAAAATGGTCGTCCAAAGAAATTACCTTACTCTTCAGCAGTGATAAAAATGTTCGTCCAAAGAAATCAGCTCACTTTCAAGCTATGATCCCTCGAATGTCCAAAAAGACCTTCAAAAGGCAAATACTAAGAGGTCGTCATAGAAATACTAACATTCCTGAAGAAGAAAGTAGTTGATGATAAAGAAGCTTGAATCTGAACAAGTCAAGAACATTCCCTAAGCCTGATCAGCATAAAGCAAAATCAGACTTGGGAATGAGGGGCAACTAATGAGTCCAAAAAAAAAACATTAAGGTCGTCCATTAATATGGACGACCTTGCATCATTAACAGACCAAAAGATGTAACTGCTCAAGCACATTCAACACATTAATGGCTACCATTACTCATCGGTCTTAAACGCTCATCAATACGATAACTATTACACATGAGTAATAATCACCTCCAATTATGTACAACAGCTATCCAAATCACCTATAAAAGGGACAGTCCGTCTCACTTGTGAAGGTACATCAAAAGCTACAACAAAACACTATCTAAATACAATAAATATGGGTTGATACTAACTTAAGCATCGGAGGCTCCCCCACCGAGCACAACCCGGTGGTCTCTTCGATCTATCTCTCTTTATCTTGCAGGTCCTATAAGATCATCTAAAGTTCCGGATTGGACGAGTGACCCAACTGACGATTTTGGCATCATCACTATGAATGAAAAAACAAAAGGAAAAGAATAAACATTAACGTTATTAAAAAGTAAAAAAAAATCATATAAAAATCAATCCCTATATGTCTCTTTATAGGAAATCCTTAAAAAAAAAATGTAAAGTTATTATTAAAATCGTGTATAGGTAGTAGGTAACATATATCTTTATAGGAAATATCATTAAAAGGAATCCCAAAGAAAATGATACTAAAATAATCAATCATGGAGCCAACACAAGAAGTCTAAAATCCATGATACCACTAATAAATTTAGAAGAATAGGAAATTGCACGAGAACTAGTATAATGTAAAATTTTCCCTCAAATATATTTCAATAAAGAAAAATGAAGAAGCAAAAATTCATGAACTCAAGTCCACACTTGCTTCAGATTATGGAAAGTAGACTAAGGTCAAAATTTTGTCCAATCAACCCTAAAAGTCACCCACATCAGCTTCTATAAAATTGTGCAAAACTCATCGAAGGTTACGTGGTGAACCGGGTATCACTTGGGCTACAAGGTCCGGTGGTAATTTCTCTTACATCTATATCCAAGGTGATTAAATAATCCCACATTGGAACTCATAAGCTACTCGTGAGAATATATGCCCCGTGTTTAGGCCTTCTTTCGTTGAGATATTGGACCTTAAGCCTTTCGATAGTGACTGCCACATATACATATGCTCGTGAATCATCTTACCAGTGCTATTACTGATTTTTTTGATTCTCCAACATATGATATATAATATGGAGAAGCCACACAAACACTATACGCTGTTGTTTACTTGTTTAGACTTTAGAAAAGTATGGATAACCACAGTACAGACACTTGGGGTATATTTCTTTTGTTGAATTTTTTTTTTCTTTAAAAACAATTATAAGATTGATTAATTTTTATGCTTAGTGATTATGTTTTCCAGAAATTTTATCAAAATCTCTTACTATTAGGATTGTTAACTTGCCAATGATCTTTTAGTTGAATTGACACATCTTCATGCACAAAGTATTTGGGATCAAATTTCAAGCTATAGGGTTAACAATATACTATGACTATATATATATATATATATATATATATATAAAAGATTATTTACCAAAATTGAAATACAATAATAGTTTTCAAACTTATAATTATGAACAAGCCATGCTAAACCAAAATTGACGGTGTATATTTATGAAGAAACAGATTATGATAACATACCCCCTCAACAAGCTCTACAAGCATTGCCATACCACAATAACAAAGCATTGAAGAATTTAAAAAAAAAAAAAAAAGGTTTCCTAATGAAGCTCTTTATTACATCATATAATAAAAATCAATAATACGGAATGAATTAATATGTTTTTATCAACTTTTATTATACAATATTACTTCAAAATTGTTTTTATTTTTATTTTTTATTGCTCATTACTTGAACAAAATAAATATAATAGATATATGTGTGCAATTTATAATTGTTATTTCTTATGATGTACTCATTACTAACAAAGTTTTATAATAAATACACTATAATATATCTACAACATCCTCCAAAAAATTTACATAAAACATTACAATATTATTCGTGCATCGCGTGAAAAACTTACTAGTTTATAATAAAGAGTGATACTTACAATTCACAAACACTTACTCGTACTTTTAGAGTTGGAAATAATTGTAGTAAGGGTATATAAGATTTAAATTAGAGTGTGCAAAAATATATTTAAGAATAAATTAAAATATTAAACTAACAAAAAAAATATTATAAATATATATAATATTTTTAAGTTCGGCTCTCCTCCCGTTTCAAACTCTCATGTTTTCTCCAGTTTTAATATAGCTGAAAGACACCTTGCAGACCAACAATCTAAAGGCTAAAAAAGACCCAAGTCATTCTCTCTCTCTCATTCTATCTCAATTACAAACCAAGCAAACCCACTGTCACACTCATACACCCAAGTAACACGTGAAATACAATTTTTCCTTCTTTATAATTTGTCTTTATTTCCCTTTCCTTGCTCCAATCTCTCTCCAATATCATCACTGTCAACCGGGTATTAGAGCTAAGACCAGATCTCGCTAGAGAAGAAAGCATCACCCAAATTGAAACAAAATTTTTTGGACAAATTCAAAGAACCCAGAAGAGGTAAAGCAAGAACTCTCTCAAAAGTTTGTCTTTCTGTCTCCCTCAAAAGGAAACCCCAAGAATAACCTTGCCGTGCGAAACCCATAACAGTAAAATCAAAGAAATTTAAGCCATATACCAGCACCCATAATCAATCACCCATCCATCAAATATATCACAAAATGAAGTGCTAGAAACAAAAAGAGAGAAGAGTAATCATGCAGTAGTGATGAAATCAGTAGCAAGAGGGCGAGACATAGACGTTGGAAATTAGGAATATAAAATCAAAGAAAAATTTGTTAAGCTTCTAAGTATTTGCAACAGCGATCTTGATGTGCTGGCCACGCGTCTCAGATGGCGTCTCTGACATTATTTTCGACAACTCCTTGCCGTCCTTTGCCAATGGTGTTGGGTGTATGTATGATAGTGCCTAGTGGGTTTGCTTGGGCCGTGAAAACTTCTGAGTAATTGAGAGAGAAAGAGAGACAAAATTGGGATAAAATAGGTAACTAACACTAATTTTTTAACTATTTAGTTAGTAGGCTTAGTTATCAAACTAATTGGTTTTATAGCATCTCGAGTCTAAGAGACTCGATTTTGGCCTATAAGTCGACTTTTTGAAGGTCGATTTTCATGGTTTGATCGGGTCTGAGGTGGCACTTGTGTCAGGAGAGGTCCACCTGTAAATCGAGTCTCTAAGACTCGATTTACATCTACAGTACACGTGTCTGGGTCGTTCTTCTCCATTCTCATTTCTCAAACTTCCAAAAAACCCAAGAACAAAATCAAATCAAACTTTCAAGTGTCTGTTCGTCATTCTCCCATTCTCATTTCAAAAAACCCAAGAACAAAATCAAACTGCAAACCCAAGAAAAAACTGACCCAGGCCAGCGCGACCTGGGTCGCGCTGGCCTGGGTCGCGCGACCCTGGCCGCTCGACCTGGGTCGTGCTCCTGGCGCGACCTGGGTCGCCGGAGAGATCGACCTCCTTGGCGGTCCAGAACGAGGCTCTTCAGGTATTTGAAATTTGAAAGAGATTTGGGTTCTGGGTTCTGTTTTATGATTTTGGGATATAATAGTTGTAAATCGAGGCTAAAAGACTCGATTTCCACTATCTGATGTGGAAAAAATGCCACATCAGACTATGAAAATCGAGTCTTTTATACTCGATTTACATGCCAAAATCGACTCTAAGAGACTCGAGATGCTAAAAAACATATTACTTTCATAACTGAACCATTTAACTAAATAGTTAGAATATTAGGGTTAGTTACCTATTTTATCCGACAAAATTGAGAGAGAATGACGTGGGTTTTTTTTTTAGCCTTTGGATTGTTGGTCTGCCAAGTGTACTTCATCTATATTAAAACAGGAGAAAGCACGAGAGTTTGAAACCCAATATTTTTAAGGGCCGCCCCTGCCCCTAATATGGTGTTCAGTATCCATTTAAAGCTAGCTAGAAAAGGTTGATGAAAGTTTCCACGAGGGGAACAATAATGTAGAAGGCAGATCCATCCAAATTTGTCCTTGTGAGCAGCTAATACCAGTCAAAACCAAATCCATCTACTTAAACAGTTAAACTGTTTGATTTAAATGCTTTTATGTTGTTTTGATTGACATGTAATTCTGGTGAAGCTATGTGATGTTTGTTTATTGTTTGTAATGTAAGCGAGAGCTTTTTAGTAGTACCACTTTTTTTTTCCGACCAAGCTTCTAACTTTTGTTTTGATGGGTTAGGATAGTTCAAGAGACGTTGGGATATTTAGACTCAGTTAACTTTATTTAGCCAATACTTTTTTTTTTTTTTATTTAGGGACAAACATAAACTTTTCGTTAATGAAAACCAACGATGTTGATTTAGACAACAAAAAATAAAGGTGGTGGAATATCTTTCATTCACACAACAAAATCCAAAATTCTTAAAGCATATCGAGTTAAAGAATAAGCAACCTTATTACATTCTCTCTTTACATGAGAATAACGTAATTGATTAAAAAACCTTGCATCAAAGCGAATATCGTCAATAAGCAAACCAACAGTGGACAAGAATTAACTATCCTCGTTGATTAATTCAGTTATGCAAAATTCCAATTTAGCATGGGATGGGTATAAACCGTATGGCAAAAATTTTAAGTGCGGAAAGAAAGAATCCCAGATACAATCATATTAAAGTATTCATCAAAATGTTAAGGAAAAAAGTTCAGGAGATTTTTTTTTGCATGTCCGCATATATATGATCTTGATATTAATCACTTTGTAAATGCCTTTTAACTTAATAAGGCTCCTCATCAAATAGAGAGAGAGAGAGAGAGCACTGACGTGATATAGGAAACAAAACAAACATGCTAATCATTAATTAAGAGAATTTACCATTTGCAGTGATATTACATATGTAAAACAAAAAAATTTGAAGTCTTAATAAGCCACGTCTCTATGTTCATTTTTATGCTTCTTTTTTCTTTTCCATTTTTACTAATCTGAATTGGAATGAAGGGCTATTGAATATTAAGAAACAAAAGATCCGTTATGCAGAGTAGCCAACTTTTGTTTTCTTTTGGAAGTGTAAGAAACAAAACTAGCATAGTTCCAGATTTTCCTGTTAATGGAGTTCATTTGGAAAATGACTGTGAAATTAAAATGTAGCATATATATGAATTATTTTTCTCCCAAAAATAAAGCAGCGTTGGCAAGATACAGATAACCAAACAAAAGGGTAAACCATTCTTGTCTCTTGATTGGAAGAATTCCAATTAGAGCTAAGTATTGTCTTGAATTATTCTGGGTTTAAATGTGTTAAGTTCATTTGTTCAGCTGTCTAATTATTTACTTCCTTTTTTGTCAACTAGTACTTGTTCGGTTATCCCAAAAAAGAGAGGAATATCAGTTCAAGTAAATAACTTAAATATGGTGTTTAATATCCATTTAAAGCTAGCTAGAAAAGGTTGATGAAAGTTTCCACGAGGGGAACAATAATGTAGAAGTCAGATCCATCCAAATTTGTCCTTGTGAGCAGCTGATACCAGAGTCAAAACCAAATCCGTCCTCTCTCACAGACGCACTCGTGAGTGACATAACTCTTGTGCCCCAAAAACAGGTTTACAACTAGACCTAGTAATCCCTCGGCAGTAGGCATCCATATTAGGTGAGAGTATTTTGGTAGGGAAAGTGGTTGATTTGATTGTCTTGAGCTCTATGTATATGCAAGCAAAGGCTAGGCAATTTGTAGAACGTGCAGCAATAATTTGAATCATCAATGGAGCTCTTCAAAGTTACTCTTGGTCTTATAGTAATAGCTTCCCTCTCGGCCACACTCTCCTCAGCTAACCATGGCTTCAATTTAGGCTCGGGTGGTCATGGTGGAAGTGGTGGATGGTCTTTTAGCCTCTTCCCTGAATTTTATCTGTTCTCTTGTCCCCAAGCCAATGACATTGTCATGTCTGTGTTGGAGAGAGCCATTGCCAATGAGCCAAGGATAGCTGCTTCTTTGCTTAGGGTCCACGTCCATGACTGCTTTGTCCAGGTTTTAGAATTATTCCATTGGCTCCAAAAGCACAAACATATAAAATATGAAACATTTTCACAATTTCTTTTACATTTTTTTTGAGGTGTCAAATTGTAACTAGTGCAACACTGTTTTCGTATTGTCATACCACCCACATTATTTTATTGTGTGCAATGAAAATATATGAAGGAAAAAAAAAATTCTATAATTAGAGTTATTAATAAAAATATAGAAGAATAAAAGTTTCTCTCTCTCGTTTTTATTTTTATTTTCCTTTTTTGTTAAAAGTATAACAAATCATTTAAAAGTTAGAATCATTTGTGCTTCTTCTTGTCACAATGTCACTTTCATAAAATGGTCCAACTTTCTAATGTTACAGGGTTGCGACGCCTCAATATTACTAGATGATAGTGCCACAGTAGTCAGTGAAAAGAATTCTGTGCCAAATAAAAATTCTCTTAGAGGTTTTGAAGTGATTGATGAGATCAAGGCCAAGTTGGAAGAAGCATGTCTTCAAACTGTCTCTTGTGCAGACATTCTCGCCCTTGTTGCTCGTGACTCCATCGTATTAGTAAGCCAAAGCTCAAACTTCATCCCTACTTTGTTTGCCTTTTTGTTTTATTTTTTTATTAATTTTGTTAACGTAACACTAGTCATATTCATAGACTTGTCAATTTATAAAGCTTTGTAGGAAAACTATAGTATTTCAACATTTTCTTTTCTAGTTTATTTAACTTATTTATGTACAGTTTTTTAAAGTCTTTTATTTTTTTTGGGTTACAACTGTACTTTATGACATAAGTTCCTTGAAAATGGAAACTAGAAGTTCATGGAAAATGATAGTGTCATTGCATAATTGTTTAAATATGTCCTTAGAAGGACCTTGATAGGAGAAAAAGGTTTATCTTTACTAGAAGAATTTCTAATGGCCTTCTGAATTGGTACTCTTTTATGGATTTCTTACCAGCCAGTTTGCTAAGTTTGTTGGGTGTGTTAAAACAGAGCGGTGGACCGTATTGGGAGGTCCCATTGGGAAGAAGGGACTCAAAGACAGCAAGCTTAAATGCTTCAAACACTAATATTCCCCCGCCAAACGCTACCCTCCAAAACCTTGTAACATCGTTCAACCGTCAAGGACTTGATGAAGTTGATCTCGTTGCACTCTCAGGTAAATTTGACTTTTTAGATGTAACACACTAATGTCGACCATGATAAATTATCAATTGCCTTGAAACTTAATCATTTAATGATTACACATTATCACATTGCAGGGGGCCATACGATTGGTTTAGCAAGGTGTGTGTCATTCAAGCAAAGACTGTACAACCAAAACGGAGACAACCAACCTGACCAGACTCTTGACAAGGGCTACTACTATTATTTGAAATCAGTTTGTCCTAGATCAGGTGGTGACAATAACACCTCTCCCTTGGACTTTGCCTCCCCTGCAAAATTCGACAACGCGTATTTCAAGCACATCCTGTGGGGAAAAGGGCTGCTCAATTCAGATGAAGTGCTTTTCACAGGAAGTGCTGGGACTACTATGCAATTGGTTAAGATTTATGCTGAGAATGAGGGCCTATTCTTCATCCAGTTTGCTAAATCTATGGTTAAGATGGGCAACATAAGCCCTCTCACTGGTTTTAATGGTGAAGTTAGGAAGAACTGTCGCCGAATTAATTAAGCAACTAATTATCTACGATTTATAATGCTTTATGCTGTGTTGATTGTCATCTAATTCTGGTGAAGGTATGAAGCTATGTGATGCTTGTAATGCAAGTGAGAGCTTTTTAGTAGCACCAAGCTGGCTATTATTCTGGTCAATCTTTCTATTTTTATGTAATTCTTGAGTCAGCTTGTTTTCTTAAACTAGTGTTTAAAAAAATATATCGGGCAAACATGCAACTATGCTAGGAAAGAAAGAAAAAAAATGATATTTTAAAAAGTTTGTACTTATCAAAATGAGCCAAATGAACTATGGAAAAGGCATAGTGAAACTGCCAAACATAAAATGGCAAGCACAAGAACGTATAAAAGGTAATCTGGTTTGATAAATTCTATGACAACCAACGCTAAACAAAATCTACTATTTACAATTATACTCACAAATAAACCTAGAAATATCCACACACTAACATGCTAGAGAAAACTAAAGTCTTTATTTCTCTCACTAGACAAAGGTCTTCGAGCTCTCACATATTAAACAAAGCTACACCACCATTCTATTTATAGGGATTGAGACTTGCCTTTATTTTTTTTATTTTTTATTTTTTTCAAATATAGAACTAATTTTCCTAATAGAGTTAGTATTCTTATCTTACCAACTAACACTCCTCATAAGATTAATACACCTCTCATATAGTTAATTTTCAACTTTGTTTGATACTATGTCGTTTTGAGGGTCTTTAATAACCAAATCCTTGCGAAGCCTAATAGGAATATTGATACTGAATTAAATAAAGTTGAAAGTTAGAGGACTGAATTAAATGAAATTGAAATTAGAGGACTAAATTAAATTTTACAAAATAATAGAGTGCAATTTGTAATTTAGCCTAACAATAACAACTCACATAAAAATCAATACAATAATTGGATTTTAAAGATATTAATTTCTCCCTAAAAGAGTATTGTTCCTTGCTAAAAGAATACTTCCCATCAAAAACCATTGTATGCACCCATTTTGAATCCCATATGACAACATCAAAATGAGTAAGTTCAAATAAAGTAAAACATGAAATTTCCAAAACGTTTCCAAAAAAAAAAAAAAAAACCATAATCTTACATATAGCTGGTAGTCAGAGAACCCAATATGGCACTGTGGGAAGTTTTTTAAACGAAAATCATGAAAATTAATGTGAAACCTTCTAGTACCACAATTTCGATAGTATCTTTTTAAACTAAAATCATGAAAATTAATGTGAAACCTTCTAGTATCACAATTTTGATAGCATCTAAATATAAAAAAGAAAAATTAGAGCACTCATTTTTTTAGTGTATGATAGAAGAATATGTAAAATTTATATATTTTTCTCTAAAAATGACCCACACAAATGAATATATAATTGTGTAAATTTACAAGTTTTTTACAGTAATTATATAAATTTATACTGACACTATTCATTTTGCATTTAATCTTTTATTAGTTTTTTTTACGTATCACAAGGAAGAAGAAAAAGAAAAGATGGTGGTTGTTGTACTTGTATGTGAAAAAAGATAAATAATAAAAAATTTTAAAAATTATATTTTAATAAAATATAGTTTGAAATAGATAATATGATGTTTTAAAAAATAAACATGAAAAGAAGAAAAATAGTTCCTTATTTTAAAAATGAATACTCCAAACAATCAATAGCAAGCCTTGTAGAGAAATAAATTAAGTAGGCCGGTCCAAGATAAATGTGGCTGGTTTCAAAGCCCAAGAAAAGAAACTCATATCTCATCTTTTCTTTCAAATGCCGAAGCATTAAATTAATCTTCCTCTCCTCTGAACTTACGCTCCCTACTGTACTGCCCAGTGATCATTCTACATTTTCTTCTTAAACAATCACACCCTCTCTCAAGATAACAGATCGGAACCGAAACTTCTAGAATGCGACGAGATTGTATATTGTAGCGAAATCAGAGTCAGAGTCAGAGATGGGGAAGCAGAGCGCGTGGGTGGCGATTCAGAAGAAGCGGTGGCCGCTGCTGATTCTCGCTCTGCTTTCGCTCTTCACCGCAATGCTTTTCTTCACCAGAACCTCGTTCGATTCCTGCGCCACCAACAGTACCAGCTCTGCTACAAGTAATAGCATTGTTATCAACAACAATCGCTTTGGAGAAGAAGAGAAAGACAAATTTACAAACGTTCAGATTCAATCAAAAGCCGCACCGAATCCGCTAGATTTCATGAAGTCGAAGCTCGTGCTCTTGGTTTCCCACGAGCTCTCTCTTTCTGGTAACATTGTTATTTTCCGTTTGGTTCTTCAGAAAATAAACTTAATTAATTTTTTTTTTAAATTTTATTTAAATTTTCAGGTGGGCCGTTGTTGTTAATGGAGCTAGCGTTTTTGCTGAGAGGTGTGGGTGCGGAGGTTGTGTGGATAACTAACCAGAAACCGGTGGAGCTAGACGACGTCGTTTACAGTTTGGAGCATAAAATGTTGGACAGAGGGGTTAAGGTAACATTTTCAAATTCATACTCTGCTGTATTTTCTAGCATTAGCTTTGCTCTTTCATTTTGAGAAGAAAAATTCAAAATCGATTTGTTTATCATAGAAGAGGGGGCTTTTGTTTGGTTTGGTGCACAAGTGTATGTGTGTGTTTGAATATTGTGTTTGTGGTATGTGGATTTGGGCTATGTAAGCGATTATGAGGAACTCTAATTGTAACTTGAATTAGTCCATTTGGGATATAGTGCAGATGTGGCTAGCGCTTCCTCTGGTCATGGCATTGAGAGTTAGAGCGCATAGGACTATATCTAATGTCAGATTGAAGTTTGGAGAAGCTCATATGAGTGGAAAATTAGGTGGTTTTGTACAGAATCATGTGCTATATAGCGTTAAGGGTTGTTATATCAATTGCAATGCAATGTACTCCTTTATTTTTTGAAGGATGGAAGTTCTTGTTAAGAATTATCTTATGTGGGACTTAGGGTGTTATGTATTGTTTTATGGTTTTGCTTTGTTCCATCTGGATACTTGTAAAGCTTTTGTTAGTTAGTCATAGCTTTGACATAATTGTCCCATGAACCCTTTGTAATAGTGGAGCAGGTCTATCTATAAAAGGTTTTATAGAATTTTATTATACAAGAAAAGTTTATATTTGGATGCCTCCTGCTGTTGTAGAAGAATTTTGCTTAGTGGGTTATCGCTGGTTTTACAGTGGACTGCTATCTATGGCAAGATTCATGGTTCCTTTCTCATAATGCCTATTTTTTTGTTATTAATCTCACTATGAATTATGAGCTGAATCAGTTAGTGGAGGCACAGTTCTCAGAGTCTTTCAGTACATCATGCAATAAGTGTAAACATGTGTATAATAGATTTTGTGTATTGACTTTAAAGTTGCTCCTAAATGATGTTTCTGCCAGTAGATTTATAGCTCGAGCTAGACAGAAATGAGGAATAGTCAGGCCTTTGTTGGTTCCCATTCTTTTTTCTCTTGCAAAAGGAATTATGTTTTTACATACTTCAGTATTCAGCTTTTAGGCGGCTTTCAAGAGAAAGCACTCCTCATGTTCTGTACTTTACTCTGACTTATTTATTCTTAATGGCTTTCATATTTGTTGCCTTGCTTCATTTCTTCTAATTTGTGACCAAGAAACTGGCATTCTGTTGTGCTACTAAAATATTAGCCATCTAATTGTGAATTCTCCAATTCTTTTAGGTCCTATCTGCAAAGGGTCAAAAAGCTATAGATACAGCTCTTAAAGCTGATTTGGTTATTTTAAATACTGCTGTTGCTGGGAAATGGCTGGATGCTGTTCTCAAGGAAAAAGTTCCTCATGTGCTTCCAAAGGTTTTGTGGTGGATTCATGAAATGAGAGGGCATTATTTCAAAGTGGAGTATGTTAAGCACCTCCCTTTTGTTGCAGGTGCCATGATTGATTCACATACAACTGCAGAATACTGGAAGAACAGAACCCGAGAGCGTTTAGGGTATTTTACTAGAATCAATTAGTATATGCTGTGTTTCATGTTTATCTATCCAATCAATCCTCAAGTTCTTTGATGCTTATTTCACTCAACTTGTCTCATTAAGATGTTTTATGCAATCCCAACAATTAGGCCATATTTCCTCTTCCACAACTCATTGCATTGTTTTAGGTCCCATTTCTCTTAACTTCTTGCAAGGGGTGAGATTATCTAGCAAGGAAGAGTAATAGATCACAAAGCTAACCGGCTATAATTTGGCTTCATCAGAAGTGCACCCTTTACCTTTAGAGAGGCCATATGAAAGGGAATCCAGGACTCTTGCACTCTGAAATGTCATAAATGCATTACAGAGTGCTATATCCCATACCGAGTTTCTTAAATGTTGGCACTTAATGTCTAATAAGTTAAGTATCTGAATAAAAGTTGTGCATCAATTCAGGTGTAAGACATACATAATCTTCTTCTGATCAAATAATTTCATGGCAGAATTGATTGGAAATAAAACCAAGCAAATGAATTTGATGAAAATATAGTAACCAGTGGATAAACATTACTAAGACTTCGTCTAATTGCTGTACATTAGCATGCTACATTGAGTGGAGAGCATCTTCAGGTCAATCTTCACTAACCATTGCCATTAATAAGGTTTTCAGAGAGAATGACTTAGTTCTCTTGGCACATAGAACTGAACACATACTTATACTTTATAATAGGCTTTGTTGATATAGCATGTAATGTAGAATTGGTAAACTCTTTTTGCTACCTATTCTATGTAATTCCAATTCCGTAGATAGAATACACTTTCATATGCTTTCTGCAAGTGAGCTTTTTCTTATAAATGTCCCTGCCAATGCTTTACAGGATTAAAATGCCTGAAACTTACGTTGTGCACCTTGGAAATAGCAAGGAACTAATGGAGGTTGCTGAAGATAGTGTATCCAAGAGAATTCTTCGTGAGCATGTTCGAGAGTCTCTTGGAGTGCGGAATGAAGATCTAATCTTTGCCATCATAAACAGTATGCTCTCCCTGTGGATAAGATAAATATGTTTTCCTTCATTAGTCTGATTGGTGAAAAGTAGTATAGTAGTAAGTCATTTGGTTGCAAAATATTCCACACTTCTTCTTTGGAGAAATCTTAGTATATAGATGATTTTTTGTAATTAAGCTGGATTAGAGTCCATCTCTTACTAACTTGACATTTTGCATTGCGACTGTGATTGGTAGCCAGCTAACTGCACTGTTTTTGGATAGTCATGTGAATTTTTGTATTTAATGCATATTTAGCTGTGTTCTTTATGACCCTTACTTTTGCATATCCTCATAAATTTATTGTTGCTTGCGTGCCTATGATCTTCTTGAGATCTGTCACTACTTTTACATCATTGCTTTAAGATGCACCTATATTTCCTTTTCTTTTCTTTTTTGTATGGTAGTGGGGGTGTTATGGTGAGGCAAATAAATGAAGCTCTAATTAACAATGTGTCTCTTCCAAGCACAAAGGTTTCTTTAAGGATGTTCTTGATTCTCAATAGCAGAACATGAACCTTATAGTGCCTGGTTTTTCAGTTTGGAGTTAAAATTGGTAATTTGTGATCTCTTCCTCATTTGTTGAACATTCTGCTTTTGCAAAGATGTCAAACCTACTTTCCTAATTGTAATCATATTTCCCCCTCTTACTATGTGAGGATGGCATCTTTTGTTTACTTGGATATTACATTAACTTTTTTGCATTATGTTTCCAAATTGGTTCTTTGTTTCAATACACTACCCTAGGTTAGATCCATTTGTGACTGTACTATTTAAAATTTATATTTTCTGAGCAACATGCATGACATAACAGGTGTTTCACGTGGGAAAGGTCAGGATCTATTTCTTCGTTCCTTTCATGAAAGTCTGCAACTTATTAAAGAGAAGAAACTGCAGGTGCCACCAATTCATGCAGTAATAGTGGGAAGTGACATGAATGCTCAAACAAAGTTCGAGACAGAACTGCGGAACTTTGTACTAGAGAAAAAAATTCAGGACCGTGTTCACTTTGTCAACAAAACCCTGACAGTAGCTCCTTATTTGGCTTCTATTGATGTTCTTGTTCAGAACTCCCAGGTACTTTCTGCAAATATATCATGTTAATTCATGTAGGAGACAGTTCTTATGTTCTATTTTATTATTTCCTCTTTCTGCTGATCACCTTTATTACTGATATTGAAACCTACACTCTTGATTTGATACTTGATTGTTGTAAGTACTTAATCATTGTAACTGCTTTTTCATTGGTCCTCACCCCCACTCTTCCACCAAGGACTATTTGCTAAAGTGCAAATGGCCCTTGAACTAACTGCCATCCCATCTCCCGTAAGTAAAGTCTTTGGTTCAATTCAATCTGAGGCAGTTTAGTTTGTTGTGTAAAAAATGAAAAGGAAATAACAGGAGAATTTGCTATGGTAAAATTTAGACTAAGGCAACAAGTTGAAATGTTTTCCTTCAAATATCTTGCATTACCAGTGGTGTCCTTGGCATATGATGTGTTGCATGTCATCTCTCTTTTTTCCTTTTTGGGCCTCACACCTGGGAGTTGGGGGGGGTCTTTCACTAGAGTGTGCATAATCCTCTTTTCATTGCTATGCTTTCTTCTTTGCAGAAATGTGTTCTACGGAGGGCTTATATAACTAGGATGTCTTGTTTACTCAAACCTTGCAATAGAAGAAAGGCAAAAACTAAAAAAAGGGGCAAAATCTCTACTTTCTGATCATGTGCATTTATTCAATTCTATATGTGGTGTAAAATTATTGTTTATGTGAAACTTGACAATATGATAATAAAATAAAAAATGCTAATGGCGGTGAATATGTGAGAATCTGGCTATTCCATGCTATGATGTCTTTGTTATCTTATTTGGCATGTTTCTACCCCCATGTTTTTTAACAAAGAAGAATAAGAAATCTTGGTTGCCCTGTTTCATATTAATTAAGCTGCATTTTGAAAATCACCGTTTTTTAGGTTCCGTTGTTCTTTTTTATTTCATATTTTAGTGTTCTTTTGGTTTTATTTTTGTTTCATGGACTCTATTTGTTTTGTGCTCCACTCCAAATGTTTAAACTAATTGCTGTGTAGGCCCGAGGAGAGTGCTTTGGGAGGATAACCATTGAAGCAATGGCCTTTCAGCTGCCTGTGTTGGTAAGTCTTCATCATATGATATGACTTCGTTTCCAACAATTTCTGCAGTTTACTTAGACTACGGTAAATTAAATACTGTCTTCTTAGGCTGATGAGTTCCAACTCAAATGACACATCCTCCCTTGCAAGAGCAACATGGAGGGTGAGGTTGGCCAATATGTTCTAGCTCAAATGGCAAACCCTCTCAATGTAAGAGCAAGGTGAAGGGTGAGGTCATTGATCAAAACCCACTTGGTACATGTGTAATTACCAATAAGGGAAAAAAAGGAGGGTAAGGTTGTGGGTTCAATACTCATTAGGTGTGTGTGTAACTTATCAAAAAATAATATAATGTTATATCATTTGGAGTGGAAACTTCCGTTTTCCTCAAAGTTTTAGTTTCATTTTTGTTTATTTTCATATTGTGTTTGTCAATCATCAATTATTTTGGCTGTTTTGCTCATCAACTGCTTGGCATTTGCTTGCATTAAATATATTATCAAATGTGGATTGAGTCTGTTTTTATTTATTTTATTTTATTTGTTCATATCTTTTCATCATCTACCCCTCTCTTGTCATATTATAATTATACCATTCTTTTTGCCCTGTTTTAGGAATTTATTTTGGAAACAGTATACATTTTTAAAAACTATTAACTGCATAGATCCTTGTAACTGCACTTGTACAGTATGATAGCTTTATTTTCTTTGAAAAAAACTCGAATATCAAGCTTATTATCTTTCGATTTTTCATATAATTTTGCTGATAATTGCCCCTTCTAGAAAATTATTCTCATATGATAGAATGGGTTCAAAACTCCTTAGGTGTGTGTGAAACTTACCAAGAAAAAAAAAGAAAAAGAAAAAAGAATGGAATGTTTTGTGTTCTTGTTTTTGTTTGGATCATCTTCTCCACGTGTGCACTAATGCCCATATGTGTGTGTGTGTGTGTTTTGATTTCTCCTTCTCATGTTCCAATTGACATCATTGTTTTTGTCACTGACAATATTATCAGGGCACAGCAGCTGGAGGCACCATGGAAATAGTGGTGAATGGGACAACAGGTTTGTTGCATCCTGCTGCAAAGGAAGGTGTGACACCTCTTGCAAATAACATTGTCAAATTGGCCACACATGTAGAAAGGAGGCTAACAATGGGAAAGAAAGGATATGAGAGGGTGAAGGAGAGGTTTCTGGAACCCCACATGTCACATAGAATTGCTCTGGTTTTGAAGGATGTTCTTCAGAAGGCAAAGAGCCATTCCACTTAAATCAAATGAGAGTTTTTCTTCTCCACTTCAGTTCAGAGGAGTTGGGATGTAATCCTTATGTAATGACAAATCTCATACACATGAAAGTTCATTGTATTTTATGTAGGAAGTTCCATAGATAAGTCAAAGTGAGTTGTGATATAATAGTCGGTTTCCTCCATTGTTTATAGGATCATTGAAGTATATCTGGACACGGCAGTTTCTTGTTGAAAATTTTGCTTGTTAAAACCGTTTTGACCGGAAATTTATGTTCTTGTGAGCATAAGTGCACTAAAGTTTGCAGTCCATGAACTGCAGATCTTCCCACAATGGGCATATGTTCGACTTGAAAAAAAAAATTGCCATATTAATGTATTGCAGAGTTATTCCTTTCCTTATTAGCATTTGTTGTGGATGGCAGAATCAACATGCATGCTTTGCTTTCCTTGTTCCTGCTGTTATGACTGTTATCCATGAGTTCCCTTCTTTTCTGCTGACATTAATCCTTATGACTTCGTTTGAGAATAACTTATTTAGTTGAAACTGAAATTTTTTGCTGAAAGTACTATAGATAAAACTTAAAACTAGTTGAAATTGTACTATGAAATTCATAAATAATACCAAAAAGTGCAATAAAACTTATGAATAATAGCAAAAATAAGCTGAATAGTAACAAAAATAAGTTAAATAGTAAAAAAATTGCATTTTCAACCAATGCCAAACGCAACCTACATGTCCAGACCATCCAGTAATTCCGAGATTTTTATTTTCACAAATCGCACGAATCAAAGAGCCTTGTGTTGACTGGGCCTGGCTCATTAGTCTATGGTCCTTCTGAAATTAGGCTTGGGCCCAACACAACGTTACAGGGAAGGGCTGACCTGATTTGGCTCAAGTTGGCATTTTGGGTCAGGTTTGGCAAGGCCTTGATTTTTTTATTTTTTTTTTTAATTTGGTAATTCGGTAGTTAGAAAGATATTTGAACATTCATTAAAAATACTAGAAAATATTAATGGAGTTACAAAACTTTTAATAGGATACATACTCTAGTTAAATCTTGAAACGAGGTCTGCGCCTACATTCTAATCTGATTCGTTGATCAAGTTGGATTTAAGTAATAGTCTAATGATTATGGCATCATTGGTAGTGTCCCATGTTTGTGGTTCAAATTTTACCTATCTCCCACTATTTATTTACATAAAATAAATAAATAAAAATATATAAAAAGAAAAAGTTAGTTGTAAGTCTTTTTTTTTTTTAAATAAAAGGATAGAAATTAAGTCTAATTTATTTTGGTAAAATAAAATAAGGTGAGTTTAATTAAATTGTCAATAGAAAACTTTCTTTATACAATTATTTATACCCCATATCATACGACGACGTGTTGGTTGATTTTTTTGTAAGAACGCAGAAGAGGGGTAAATTAACCACGCAAAACCGAAGCTGTATGCCTGTATCAGCTATTATTATTATTATTTTCTTTGGAGTGCTCTCCTCTCCGATAAATATAATACAGCTTAGCAATATATTAAGAATTAGAGAAGCACAAAGAGTGAAGAGGCTACTTCTTTCTCAAGTTAAAAACCACCTTGGTTCGATTTCTTCAGAGTTGGACATTCTATATTTTCAAAAGTGCGAAGATGAGCGACGCGGAAGAGGCAACACGACGCCGTAATGCGGTGGCCGAGTACCGCAAGAAACTCCTCCAGCACAAGGAACTCGAATCCCGAGTCCGATCTGGTCCGTCTCTCTCTCCAAACCCTTATTCCTTTCCTTTTATCCCTTCAATCTAAATCTAAAAAAAAGCTTTGTTTTTCTTATTCGGATTATAGCTAGGGTTTCAGTCTTCTATTAGCTTCGAATGATTTGGGAAAGTTCTTTATTCTTAGGGTTTTCAGCTATTCATCATCGATTATCTTTGAATCTGATTCAATTTTGTGATTTTCGCTATAAAACCTAGGGGTTTTGGAATTAAAAATTTGTGCTTTTGATATGCTTAGTGTTTAATTTCACGGTTTATAATATGTTAGACTTCAAGGATCTATGGTTTCAAGCAATTGAGTTCGCAAGATGGAAAATTTTACTTATTTTGCATATTTAGCTGAACAAATTTGAACCTTTCTTTTGTTTTCGTTTGTGTTTTTGAAGTTTTCTGTTTTGTAAACCATTATGCACTTTTTTTAAATCTTGCCTTAACGTTGAGGTGGAATAATGAATGAATTTGCAGTGAGGGAGAATTTGCGAGCTTCGAAGAAGGAGTTCAATAAAACAGAAGATGACTTGAAGTCGCTTCAAAGTGTTGGGCAGATCATTGGAGAAGTTCTCAGGCCCCTCGACAATGAACGCTGTAAGTTCTCCTTTGTCCCCCGCCTCACTCCCCCATTTAGGTCCTTATTTTAGCAGCATTAAGATTTTACATGTGTAGCAGCATTGTGTATTATGATTTGTTGAGTTTAAGCTGTGCTATGAGATTTTGATGAATTTGAATAAGCTACTGCACCGGGCACCTATTAGAATTTCCTCACATATGTTTTGAACATGTAATAATTTTTCTTGGGTTGTGTAATTGCATTATATGATACATTTTCATATACGACAACATGAGTTATTTGATGTATAGTACGCATAATTTGTTTCAGGGATTCAATTGCTAACATTGTTTATCAGAGTTTTGCTTTACCAATAGTATTATAGTAATTCCATCTCTGAATTTATAGGGTCTCTACACTTATGTACATAATACCCCTTCTTTGTAATTCTTTAGACTTCTTTGTGTTAATTATTATGTACATGAAGTGGGTTTTTGGTTTTTTCAATAAAAATATTATTAAAAAAAATAGAATGCGAAAATTTCTTGTCTGGGAGTTGTTTTTCCTCCCTCATCTTTCTTATTACATACTTTTTGGGTTGAGGTGTTCTTTAGAGTTGGTTAATAATTGTAGAACTTGATTGCTTGTGGTTTCAGTGATTGTTAAAGCGAGCAGTGGGCCCAGGTATGTTGTGGGCTGCCGTAGTAAAGTGGACAAGGAAAAACTTACTGCTGGAACAAGAGTGGTTCTTGATATGACAACACTCACTATCATGCGGGCTCTTCCTCGTGAAGTAAGTTATCGTGGCAAGTTAAATTGTTGGATTGCAATGCTAACTAAAAATATTAGTAGTTGATGGCACTGATGTTTATGCAGTTCGACTATCTAATATCATAGTTATGAAAATAACAGTGGTCTTGTAAGATTCTTTGTTCATAGCTGTTTGTTTGAATTGACAGGTCGATCCAGTTGTTTATAACATGCTGCATGAAGATCCTGGTAATGTTAGCTACTCTGCGGTGGGTGGTTTATCTGATCAGATCAGAGAATTGAGAGAATCTATTGAGCTACCTCTCATGAATCCTGAGCTCTTCATTAGAGTTGGAATCAAACCTCCTAAGGTTACTAAATTTACTCATTTTTCTTCCCCCCTCCACCCCCAACCCTTTTCTATATTCATGGGCAGCATATTCATTTGACATTGCTGCAGAATAATGTTCATTAAGAGGCCTAGATGAATGGATTGTGTTCCTTTTTTCTTTTTCAGGGTGTTCTTCTTTATGGACCTCCTGGTACTGGCAAGACATTGTTAGCTAGAGCTATTGCAAGTAACATAGATGCAAACTTCTTAAAGGTGAGTTTTTGTTACATGTACCAATACTTTTGAGTATGCTTTTATTTTGTGATTTTTGCTAATGATATATTATAATTTTTGCATTCACTTTTCATGTGGATATAGGTTGTTTCAAGTGCCATAATTGATAAATACATTGGGGAAAGTGCACGGTTGATACGAGAAATGTTTGGATATGCACGCGATCACCAGGTAAGATCATTTGTGTTGTGAAATTTTTTCTTCATATATACTTCATCTTCATGAGGGAGTAATTTTTCTCTTTTGCCTTGTTTTTGGGTTTGTGAAGCCCTGCATCATTTTTATGGATGAGATTGATGCCATTGGTGGGCGCCGTTTCAGTGAGGGGACAAGTGCTGACCGTGAAATTCAAAGAACACTGATGGAGTTACTTAATCAGCTTGATGGATTTGATCAGCTTGGAAAGGTATGTTGTGGTTATAACCCAGTTTTGGAGAGGATTAAAGTTGCTCACATAAACATTCATGCTATATTTTGGTTGGGGGGTGGGGAAGTTAAAAAGAGGTGGGTGAGGGGGTAGCTCTTATGAAATCATGCCATTGCATGGCAGCCTTTTTAACCTAATTTTAAAAATTTTCCTCCATAGTTGATTTGTATAGGAAAAGATAGATTTCACGTATAAGTTGTTGTTAAAGGTTTGGAGATTGCAGGGAATTAAATAGCATTGATTCGCTTGATTTATGTTGGACAAGGTATCATATATCCATGATATTGCATGTTATATGTTTGTTCTGTTTGTTCTCATGCTTACCTTACTACACACCTCGTGTGCTTTGACCTTTTATATGTTTTTCTATCAATGAATTTTTTTACTTATAAATATATATATATACATATATATATATATATATATATATTGCACATTATATGTTGAGGGGTAGTGTAAAATTTGTAGACCTTAATATTGCATATAACATGTGTTTGTTAAGTGTAAATCTCCATGTGTTGACTGAACATCTTTTTATCTGATTCTTCAAGCCTTCAAGCATTTTCTTTTGCTAAGCTGAAATAATATTGAATTATTTTACATATTTTTATAGGTCAAAATGATAATGGCAACAAACCGTCCTGATGTTCTTGATCCTGCACTTCTTCGGCCAGGGCGGCTGGACAGAAAAATTGAGATCCCATTGCCAAATGAGCAATCAAGGATGGAAATCCTCAAGATTCATGCTGCTGGAATTGCCAAACACGGTGAAATTGACTATGAAGCTGTTGTAAAGCTTGCAGAGGTGAGTGATTTTGGCTGGTGCTTTTTTTCATTTAATTATTGCAGCTTCCTAATTTAGTTAGTTGTTGTGAATTGTCTTAGGGCTTTAATGGGGCTGATCTTCGAAATGTTTGCACTGAGGCTGGAATGTCAGCAATCCGTGCAGAACGGGATTATGTCATCCATGAAGATTTCATGAAGGTAAGCCTTTTACTTTGTTCAAAACTTTATTCTAATTCTGTGGAGCAACCCATTGTGATGTTTTCTGTCCTGGATGAGGTCGCAGCCTCTTCACTCTGTCCACTTATTCCTGTTGGGATCTCTGTCATTTTCTGCTATGATGCTAATTCTAATCGTAATTGTGGCCCATGTAGTTTAGGAAATTTAAGAGCATTGATATATCCTCTGTTTCATCTGTGTATATTGTCCCAGGCTGTGCGGAAGCTGAATGAAGCAAAGAAGCTTGAATCTAGTGCCCACTACAGTGCTGACTTTGGAAAAGACTAGCATTCTGTCATTTCACTTTCAGAGCCATGGATGTTTGGGCAGTGCATCTTGTTCCATCTGTCTGGAAATGTGCTACCTACTGCATAATTGGACACTCCAGACATTTGTGCCTTTACCAGTCTGGTATATGGGATTTAGCTTGTATCCATCTAAACAAGGAAACTATCAACCTACTCAAAATGAGGAATCTCATGACAGTGTTTTCTTTATTTATTTTACTATTAATTTTGGGCTAAGAACATTGTGCTTTATTTTCTTAGTCATGTTCTTGAATCTCCAACCAATTGTTGTGCAGAATATCAGCTACAACTATGCAGTGAAAATGGATTATTCATAATGGCTTTATTTCACTTAGGATGTAATGTGGAGATTGGATTATTTAGGCCACTGAAAATTAGATAGCATCTGAATTTGGTTGAACTAATATTTAAATAGTTGATCCTGCCATGATTGTCATTGTCTACAGAAACGTTTACAATGTATACTAGTCACAAATTCATGCAAAATATAATATAATTATTTTTTTAGAATATAAATCCATCTTTGTGTGGGAAAATGTAGTCCTAGGAAAATATAATATAATTATTTTATAAGAATATAAAGTAAAATTTGAAGGTTTAATATTGCATATATTATTTCAAAGTATTTTCCTATTTTTTTTTTTTTTAAGTTTTATGTAATAGAATATATTAATGTATTTTACATTTAACAAAAATAATATTAAATCTTAGAAAAATACATTTATGAGACCTTCCTCTCAAAGCAAGCATATAAGACCCGCACCCACGCTTATGTGGATTTCACATAGAATGGTTTCATAAGATGCCTAATTCAATGATTCTCAAAAAAAATAAATAAATAAAAATAAAAAATAAAAAATGATACCTAATTCCACTAATATATACAATCCCAAATCCATTAAAACCCTATTACTTAATGCCCGAATGTTCATTGAATAAATTTTATTAAACGTTACTTTGTCCACATGAGCAATCGCAACCCTTAATTAAAGGGATTGGGATTTTGTTGTGAACTACATGGTGGCGCTCAAGGATGAAGGAGATCATAATGGCTAAAAAAGGGGAAAAGAGAACAAAAAGGTGATGAAGAAAAACAGATGTCCACAACGGAGAGAGAGAGAGAGATAGAACAAAGATACATTTTTAAAATTTTAGAAAAACAGAAACAAAACTACATCATCTAAAGGGTAGTTGACACAAAATATGAAAAGACAACATTGTCAATAATGTGAACTTTTTGAAGAAATTACCAAAAGTTAAAAGTTACAAAAAAAGACAAATATTAACTCAAACTTAATAAGAGGCATAAATTGGATTTCAAGATTTTAACCTTATTTCTTATGTGTGATAAATGAATTCTTAGTTGTTGATTATCTACATAAATGATTTGTGCAATACGGTTGGCTGACAAGTTTGACCATAGGCACGAACTTTGAATTCTTGATGATCACAATATTCTGCCATAGCGCACTATAGTTTTTGGGTTCAAATAGGTTTTACGCGACTTTTTTACTAGTCCTCTTTGTCAATTTGTATTTCACCATTGCTGCGATTTTGTAAAACCAGAAGGCACTGACCAGTTGCAAGCCCAATGCCATTGCCTAAACAACATGATGAACACACATGAATTATTAGAGGAAGTTACAACCAACCAAAACAAGTTCACATACATGCTATATAGAGCATAGTAGCATACCTTTATGAGAAATGGATTGTTAGCAGCCAAAGTCACATAAGTGAGATAAGGCCCACCTCCCATCCTGGCAAATGTAAATATCACTGCAAACAAAATCTATGCAATTTCTAAACTTAGTAATGAGTCTAATAACCATGATTTATATAGTCCATTCAAAAATTGATGTTTGACAGCATTTGATTAGTGTATTTAGATGGGTTGCATTCAGAATATGAATGATGTTAGGGATACTTTAAATTTTAGGGTAAAACTTAGATACAGTTATTTAGGTGTAATACATTATATTCTTCAATTAAATTTAAACACTGTTGTATTAATTGATAAAACACAAACCAAGTTATCTTTTCTAACGTGCAACGATGTGGTTGAACTTAATTGGAAAACCTAATATACTGCACCAATTATAAAAAGAGTAATTCCAACATTCATTAGGTTATTGAAGTCCATTAATCAAAATCCATTGTTTATTGTTAGGACTTGGCTTTTGGTGAACTAGATTGGTGGTATTTGTGGATGGAGCTTCAATAAATTCAATAACACAAAAAAATTTATGATTTTTTTTTTTCACAATTATTAATGGATCTGTTGTGATTTGTGATTGGTATAAAATAAAATGATGTCAATAATAGGCCCTTAAAAGTAAAGTTTCCATTAGAACTTTTGTTGACGAATGCCTTAATGTCTCAAGAGCATAAGTTAATGTGCATTTAATGTTTTATTAAATGAGGGTTTTATACATTTAAAAAAAAAATAAAGTCAAATTCAGCAAACGTATCAAGAAAGACACATACAACCATAATAAATTTGTGCATGCACATCAATAGATTATTGTTAAGTTTATTTTTTTTTTATTTTCATGAAAAACATGCATTACAACTCATATTGAATGATTGTATTTAATTATCTATTATTCTTTAATTTGTGCATTTAGGATACTCGTTAACAAAACCTTTATTGAATTTTACCCCACCCATAATTAAGAATTCATATGTAAATCCAAACTCAACATTAAGAACATCATATCACATAGATTATATTAAATTCAAAGCACATCCAAAATCTAAATTGAATCCAATTTAGTTTCTAATTGTTATTTAATTTTGTGCCACATGTCCAATTTAATTTTCTTAATTTTGATGTCAAGTGAACTATTTATAATACTCAATGTGAAATACTAACTCACTCACCTAGGTAAGACTACATCATTGTCACTACTATTGAATATTTCCAAGCGTAAACACATGTTACAAATACTAATATTGCAAAACCAAGTTCTACCCTTAGCACAAACTATAGAAAAGATGGTAAGAGCCCCCAAGAATTTGAACTCACATCAGCAGCAAAGTTAAGGTCATTGTCTTTGTAACCAAGCTCTTTTAGAAGCTCCCTTAAGTGAAGGAAAGGACTGGAGATTTCAGTTATCCATAATGCAGCGACCGTCTCTGATCCACACTACATAGAAAAGAAATGTGTGATATTACTTAGTAAAGTTGGTTAAGCATGCAAAAGCCCAAGAAACTTTTTGCAGTGAATTGGTAGAAATAATAAAGCCATTGTCTTTCTCCTAAGAAAATTAACAACAATTAAATCGAAATTCAAGGAACTGGCCTATAAGGGGAAACTCAAAGATCAAGGAACTGGCCTATAAGGGGAAACTCTTTCTCCTAAGAAAATTAACAACAATTAAATTGAAATTCAAGGAACTGGCCTATAAGGGGGAAATTAACAACAATTAAATTGAAATTCAAGGAATTGGCCTAGAAGGGGAAACTCAGAGATCAAGGAACTAGCCTATAAGGGGAAACTCAGAGAGAGAGAGAGAGAGAGAGAGAGAGAGAGAGAGAGAGAGAGAGAGAGAGAGAGAGAGAGAGAGAGAGAGAGAGAGAGAGAGAGAGAGAGAGAGAGAGAGAGAGAGAGAGAGAGAGAGAGAGAGAGCTAGTTTAAATTATTAAATTACTAATGGATAAAGTTCAATTTGGTTACTTAACTATTAATTGTGCATTCTCAAAAAAAAAATATATATATATATTAATTGTGGCATTTTAGTCCCCAAACCTTCAAAACCAAGTCAATTTTATATTTAAATCTCTTCCCCATTTAAATTTTAACAAAATTAGATAATATGTAAAATGCAACACAAGTTAATAAATTTCAATGAAAGTGTAAAAATTTTAAATAAATCAATTTCAATGACTTATTTCATTGAAATTTAAACAAACACAAGACTCAAAGGTGAAATTGACATGATTTTAAAAGTAGAGGGATTAAATTGACACAATTAGTTTGTCAGTTGATCATATTAAACTTTAACCAATAATTGAATATCAAAATAGTAACTTATATATATATATATATATATAAGACCAAATTAGTAATTTAACATAAATTATATACTTTTTTAGATTAATAATTTGATCATGTTTAGATGAGAATCTTGAGAGTCAAAGCTTTTATACCCAAAACACAAGAAAGTGCCAATTAGTTGAGTTATAATGCTCTTGGCAAATTTTAGTGTAATGAATTCAATCACCTTCTTTGCTCTTTTTTCTTCTCCTTTGTTTCAAACATATGCTAATATGGTGTCAACACTTCATAGGAAGACATTATTATTGGCCCAAGATAACCAAAAAAATATAAAGATTAATACCTTCTTATAGGTTAGGACTGCTCCAATTCCAACAATGCTGACTAGATGATGGATCGAATTGTCCAATTTGACTCGCTTGTCAAAGAGGCAACATACCAGATCATAGATCATATAAGAAAGGGTCAATGCTAGAGTTTGCATCTGCTCAGCAATCAAGTTCGCACCATCAAAATGAGAGTCACTAAAACACAACAATCACTAAATTTAAACTAGGCTCTCCAAAGGAATTCCCTCATTAGAATCTGTTCAAGTTCTCAAAAAGACAGTAGCTAAAGTGTTCAAAATTCTAAAAGATTTTAAAGAAAACAACCTCATAACAATGGAAGAATGAAAAAACTAAAGTGTTATTAGATTACCTGCTTTGGGGAAGATTTTGAAGCCAAGGGACAAACTGGGCACCTCCAATCTTGAACAGTGAGAGAGGCTAATATTACGGCTAAAATTGCATGAATCGTTGAAACAACTCGGTTGCAGAAATCAAATGAAAGTTTAGGGAAGACCCTCCTTGTCAACAGAAATATTGTTGACCATGAAATGACTCCAAACACGACAAAATTCATAATATTGTCTTCCATTTTTGTGCTCTTCTTAGCAGAATTTGGCTTTAAACAAAGGTACCCAACTAAAAATATTTCAGAAACAAAAGAAAGAAGCCAGTTGATTTCAATAAAATGCACGTGCATGCATTATTAGTCTCTCTTTTTTGCTAATGCATTATTAGTGTTTCTCAATAAGAAATAACATACGAAATATAATGGGTTTCGTTTTTTTTTTTTTTGCCAAGTATATAAAGGGTTTAGTCGTTGTAACTTGTAAAGTGCAAATTTAAAATAGATAGCAATGATTTCTAGTTAGAACTTTAATGGTTCGTCGCAATCAGAATTAGAATTAGGTGGTAACTAGCTATAGTAGGTTAGTTGTATGGTTTATCAGTAGTCTAGCTAGACCAAAAATGTGCTTCTAATAATTTCTGACCATAAACTTGTGAAATATATAGATTGTTGCGTTGCATAGCCGCATTGCCACATGCTACTATCAGAAAAAGGAAATTTATTATAGAGTTATAGAGTCATAGTCATAGATGACATTTTTGTTTTTTTTTTTTTGGTGAGTACTATTGGGAAGACATTGACTTTATTAATGTTTTCCACTTCATGTGCTTCTGGAAATTTTTAAATGAAGGAATATAGCAGGGGAATCATTTCCAACTAGGATGGGAGTGGATCCGATCTCGCAAGTCTCAACAATGACTCAATGAGCTCCCGAGTCCCGACATGTCTAAAACTTGTTTGGTTGAACTTAATTTCGAATAACACCTATTTTCAAATTATTTTTTCCCTTAATGCAAGTTATGGACATAACATTTTCATAAAAATTTTACAACAAAGTCTATGTGACAAATTGTTAATGACAGATTAAAAAAAAAAATGTTAATAGCACTATTTTTTCTCTAAAGAAAAATAGCACTAATTTAAAAAGTCTAGAAATACAATAAAATGCACAACTCAAGGAAAAGCGCTAGCCTAGCCACATTTGTGTTATACCTCAAAAAGACTAGTCATAATTCAAGTTTCTTGTAGTTATTCATATAGTCCAGATCTATCCAATAAACGTCTGATGTGGAACTCATCACACATCCACACACTATCAATCAAGTTGGAACATAACAGTTATGATCTACATAAATGATTTGAGCAATACGATTGGCCTACGAGTTCGACCACAGGGCAGGGCTTTGAATTTTTTATGATCACAATATTTTGTTATAGCCCATTTCAATTTTTGGGTTCAAATAGGTTTTACGCAACTTTCGTACTAGTCCTCTTTGTCAATTTGTATCTCACCATCGCGACAATTTTGTAAAACCAGAAGGCACTAACCAGTTGCAAGCCCAAAGCCATTGCCTAAACAATGCGATGAACACACATGAATTATTGAGGAAGATACAACCAAAAAAAACAAGTTCACAGACAAGTTAAATTTATATTCATCGCTATATAGAGCATAGTAGCATACCTTTATGAGAAATGGATTGTTAGCAACCAAAGTCACATAAGTGAGATAAGGCCCACCCCCCATCCTGGCGAATGTAAATATTACTGCAAACAAAATTTGTGCAAATTCCAAAGTTAGTAATGACCCTGATTTATATAGTCCATTCAAAAAGTGAATGCTTGATAGCATTTGTTTAGTGTATTTAGATGGGTTGCATTCATGAATGAATGATGATAGGGATTGTGGGAACCAGGAATGAGGCTGTTGGGCCTTAACTCTCTTGGGCTCACAATTTATTTGTTGTGGGTTTGAGGATTTCCTACTCTGGGTCGTTCTCGGCAGAGAGACTCAAAACAACACTCAGTTTCTTCTTCTCACTTGACTGTTTTCTCTCTATTTTTCTGAACCCCCTCTTCCTTCCAAACCTCTGCTATTTATAGCCAAGGTTAGTGGTGAGATTACGATTTCAGCCTCTGTTAGTGCTATTGAAGGTCCAGTATTATCTGATTTAAGTGGATTTTTAGGTGAGAGTGGGGTGCAACAATTATGGCCTTGGAACTTGGTTCCAGCTTAGTTGATAGTGCTCGGTAATGCAGTTTACCGAGCATATCATGATTTACCCGGACACGGTTAATACGCTTGTTCGGGAAAGCTTATGCCGAGCACACATCAGAATTCAAGGCCCAAAATTGGTTTTTGCGCTAAGGCAGATCCAAGAAGGGCTTAGGGCAATGGGGCTGTTCCCGTTGGGCCTGGGCCCAAGGGCTTATATGGGGCTTGGGATCTCGGTGCCGTACATTAGCCCCCCCCTTGATTCATACCCGGTTGCCGGGAAGAATCAAGGAGTTGCCCGAGCCTTTTGACCTCGGAGACTTTTATGGCCTGGGAATCGTGGTTATGGTTCCTAATTAATGCTCATCCCAAAAGACGCGCCGTTTCACGGCGCCAGGTACAGTTGTCATTATTGCCTGACGCTTCGTGAACCGGAGCGGCGCGCGTACTGGTTACTTTTGGCATCCGTAGGGTCGTTCGTAAATCGTGCTCATTTACTACTTGATTAAACGCTTCTTTACCCCCCCCCCCTTTCTGACTCTATAAATAGTTCCCCATAGAACATTCTCTCATTTTTCCTCCACCTCTGATATTTTGCGCTTACTCTCTGCCGACCAACTCTCTGTGTGCTTACTCTCCTGCCCAGTGTTCTCTTCCTCCTTAGAACTCAAAGTAAGTTTTTCTTCCTTTTTCTATTCCTTCAACTTATTTCTTCAAGTTCCCTTTCATAGCATTAGGTGTTATAGATGGGTTACTCTTACCTTCTAGAGTCCTCGGATGCCTTGGCCACCTTTAGGAGCACATTTAGTATTCCCGATGACGTGGATGTGGCTTACTGCCACGAGAGTGATATTGCTCTCCACCGAGGATTTGGTACAGCCTTTTTTCCTCTGATGGCAATCTTAGAAGGCGAGGTTAGGTTCCCCGTGGATCCCCTTTTGACCGATACACTTAGGTACTACGGGCTGTGTCCCGACCAGCTGCCCCCCAACTTTTACCGGGTAGTTAGTTGCGTCAGTAGGTTGAACCATACCTTCAATTTACAGTTAAATTACCATGACATTAACCATATGTATAGACTCTGTGGGAACAAAGCTACCAACTATTACCTAAAGGCACGAGATAATCGGGTACGGCTGATATCATGCCTGCCTGATTCGAACAGGAACTCCGCCGGGGAGTTCGTTCGGGTGCGCGGCAATTGGTTTGCCGGGGACGTCCCTTGCCCCCTTTCACGGCGTGAAGTGGGTTTGTACCAATCCCTTGATCTAACTGTTTTCCTCCGCTTTTCCTTTTCTTTTAATGGAATAAATCTTTATAATCAGATATTGATATGACACCTGTTCTTTTACAGACGGCAAAGTGTTTGTTCCGGACATTAGAACCGTCCACGCCAAGGATTTGAACTTCATCCTTCGCTCCGAGATATACGTGCATTGGGACGGACAACTCCGAGCTTCGCACCTGATCCTCGGGATAGAGCCAGTTTACTCCACATGGCAGAATTTTAAGCAGGCACTTCTGGTTGACAATCCCCTGCTGTCATACATAGACGTCCGGTACACGAATTTCCTGCCACCGAATCTTACAACCAGGGAGGCGAGAGATTTTGGACGGTGCTTCACCTGCTTGGACGAGCTAGCCCGATTGTGAGACGAGTCCGCGAAACGAGTGTCTCGGCGCCTTAGGGAGTTAGCCCACGAAGCTGTCCAACAAGAGGGCCTTGTTCAAGAGCAGCCGCAGCCCGAGAATCCCCCGGTCGAGACTCAGCAACTAGTGATTGAAGCAGCTGCCCTGTCGGTTGAAGCTATCCATCCCGGCGGAGGGATGGTGTCAAGGAAGGTCATGACCATTAACCGTTTCGTGCCCGGTGCACGGCAACCCAACCAGCCCTCACCTTCTCAGGGCCGGGGCCAGGGGCCTCAGCCTCCACCCTCTTCTCAGGCTGGACGGGCCCGTAAGAAACAGAAGGTAACCGATCAACCTTCCACGAGCCCGGGGGATGCTGCCGTCCAGACTCCTCCCCAACCAACAGGGGGAATCGTTATCCGTGAGCCGCCAACCCAGGCTGGTACGGGGGTTGCGTCCTCCTCCCAAGTGGCTCCAGCGTGGAAGCCCAAGTTCTTATTGGACGGCAAGCCGCTGCCTTCAACCGCCTGTGTTCGGATGTGGGAGAAGGGCGAGGGTGGCCGTATTGCCCAAACTTTGGCCGAAGGTCTTCTTCTTCCCGAGGACGTGCATGCCTTCGAGGAGGGATCTGAGGAGTCTGTGGGGCGCCGGTTAGAGTGGCACGCCATTGCGATAATTACTTAGTTTATTCATTTTTTTTTTTTCATACATTCACTTCTGCTTCTTTATTAACTTTTGTGCTTGCTAGGCTGCCCAACTGGCTCACATAGTAGCCAGCCGGACACGGGATCTCGCTGAGGAAGTCGAGCGCGAAAAGGGAGCGCGAGAGTCAGCGGCTAAAACGGCGAAGGAAAAGCTCAAGGTAGCTGAGTCCGCCGAGAAGAAGGCTGCTGCCGCGGAGAAGAACAGGGCATTGGCCAAAAAGAGGTGTGCGGAGCTCTTGGCCAAGCAGAATGAGACGGAGGTCAAGTTAGCTGAAGCCATCAGCCTTAATACTGCCAACGCCGAGGAGTTAGCAGACCTTAGGGCAGCCCTGGCGGCCGCGGAGTAAAAATGGTATAACGAAGGCTTCGTTGATGCCGAGAAGTCTGCAGAGCCGGTAGTGGCTCAGGCTCGAAACCTGGGTTTTGAGGCCGGGTGGTTCGCCGCTCTCCAAGCACTGGGTGTTCCCGAGGATTCGCACCTGAGAGACCCCGGCCAAATTCCCTTTCCGAGCCCCGTTGCTGCCGTCCAGGACACCCCGGCTGCTATTGACGAGGAGGAAACGGCAAGCATGAGGGAGCTGGTTGAACAAATTGACGCTCATGCCGAGCCAAAGGACATGGAAGCCACCAGCATCCCGACTGTGCAGGAGCTTCTCGGTGAAGACTCGCGTTTCCCCCTGACCGACCAGCCAGAAGCGACGGACCCGGCCCGACCCTCCAGCTGATTTTCTTTTTGCAGTCCCTTTAAGCTTTTCCTTATTTTTATCTCATTTTCAAACTATTGGTTTATTTGCCTATGTCACCGGGATGTGGTGAACGAACAATTACCTTTATTTGTTTGATTGGTAAACTGTTTTAACCTGTTGAATGAATTTCTATATATCTGTATGTTTTGCTTGGATCATGCCAGTGTTTTGGCCATTTAATGGAATGATACCCCCAAAACCTATTGTGCGGTGCTTTGGAGAATCCGAGAGCGCCAATGGTTTTGGCGTTTGTAAAGGGTTAGGGTTCCCGTATGTTTGGTGATTGTGATTCTATCGAGGGTGATGTTCTGGTTTTCTTATCTTTTTATTCTTTGATGGTGATAAGGCTTTCACCCGCTCGGCGAATTGAGATTAACCGAGTGCCAGGTTTCTGTCCTTGGTGTTTTTAGTGATAAGGTTTCAACCTGCCTGGCGATTTTAGTTGAGCCGAGGGCCAGGTCCCTGTCCTTTGAGAGATTAGTTATAAGGTTTCTACCTGATCAGCGATTTTAATCGAGCCGAGGACCAGGTTTCTGTCCTTAGAGATATTAGTTATAAGGTTTTCACCTGATCGGCGATTTTGATCAAGCCGAGGACCAGGTTTTTGTCCTTAGAGATATTAGTTATAAGGTTTCCACCTGATCGGTGATTTTGATCGAGCCGAGGACCAGGTTTTTGTCCTTAGAGATATTAGTTATAAGGTTTCCACCTGATCGGCGATTTTGATCGAGCCGAGGACCAGGTTTCTGTCCTTTGAAATATTAGTTTTAAGGTTTCCACCTGCTCGGCGATTTTAATCGAGCCGAGGACCAGGTTTCTGTCCTTAGAGATTTTAGTTATAAGGTTTCCACCTGATCGGCGATTTTGATCGAGCCGAGGACCAGGTTTCTGTCCTTAGAGATTTTATTTGCAATTCTCTTGGTGTGCAGTCACGGAACCAAAAACAGCATATACAAATAAGTTCATCATAATCTTGATTTTAGCGAAATACAAGTTCTGGCTTACACGGATGATCATGCGTAGAATTTCTTTAAGTTGTTGGCATTTCACGACCGGGGAAGCGGCCTCTCGTCGAGGTCTTCCAAGTAGTAGGCCCCTGCACCCGCGATGGCTGTAACTCTATATGGTCCCTCCCAGGTTTGAGCAAGCTTCCCTGCAGCTATGTCTCACATGTTTCCCACAACCTTTCTTAGCACTAGTTCTCCGGCACTGAATTCCCTCCCCTTTACATTTCGGTTGTATCTTTGGGCTAGTTTCTGTTGATATTCGGTGAGCCGTATGGTCGCGGCCTCCCTGCATTCTTCTAGCCAATCCAAGCGCTCCATCATCAGGTCGGCGTTCTGGACGGGGTCAAACCCTGCGACCCGTGCGCTGCATAAGCTCACCTCGGTTGGTATCACTGCCTCCGCTCCGTACATCAAAGAAAACGGGGTCCCCCCCGTGGATCTTCTGGGGGTCGTGCGGTAAGCCCACAATACACTGGATAGCTCTTATACCCATCTTCCTTTCGCCCCGTCCAGCCTTCTCTTGAGCCCGTTCAAAATAGTCTTGTTCACTGCCTCAGCTTAGCCGTTGCTTTGTGGGTAAGCCGGGGTTGAATACTTGTTCCTGATGCCGAGTTTGCTGCAGAAGGTTCGAAAAGCTTTGCTGTCGAACTGTAGCCCATTTAGTTACTAGCGAATTTGGCACCCCAAACCTTGTGACTATGTTTTTCCATACAAACTTTTTCACGTCAGTATCCCGGATATTGGCCAAGGCCTCAGCTTCCGCCCATTTTGTGAAGTAATCTACAGCCACCAACACAAAACGGCGATTCCCTGTTACTCAGGGGAATGGTCCGAGGATGTCAAGCCCCTATTGTGCGAACGGCCACGGGCTGATTACGGGATTTAGACGACCCGCAAGCTGATGGATCAAAGGGGCGTGCTTTTGACACTGTTCGCAGCTCCGAACATATTCAGCGGCATCCCTCTGCATCTGCGGCCACCAAAACCCCTGGGTCATTGCTCTGTGTGCTAAAGATCGTCCCCCAACATGGCCACCACACACCCCCTCATGTAGCTCGATCAGAAGCTCTCTGACTTTCTCGGGATGTAAGCATAAAAGGTAAGGGCCCGCAAAGGACCTTCGGTACAATTTGTGGCCCGAAGACAGCCAGTACCGGGGAGCTACCCGACAAATCTTATTGGCCTCGTCTTCATCCTCCGGCACTTTATCCTCGGCGAGGAAATCTATGATCGGGTTCATCCAACACGGATTAGCCACTGCTACCTGCGCCACCTCTACTCTGGCCTGGTCGGGGATACTCTTCACACTGATACTTGGCTCCCTTATAAGTTCTATTGTGACCAGTCGTGGCATGTCTTCGGTAGCCGATGAGGCTAACGTGGCAAGTGAGTCGGCATGTTTGTTTTGTGATCGAGCTACCTGGGACACCTTTACCGTTCCGAATTGACCAATAATCTGCTTGGCCGCACTCAGATAAGCTTTCATTCGAGAGTCCCGAGCCTCGAAGTCTCCCGTAACCTGATAAACAACCAGCCGAGAGTCCGAGTAAATCTCAACATCTTTCACGCCCATATGCAATACGGCCCTCAGACCGACCAGTAGGGCCTCATACTCAGCTTCATTGTTTGAGGCTTTGAATCCCAATCTGAAGGAATGTTCCAATCGTATGCCCTCAGGGGTGATTATGACAATACCAGCCCCGGCCCCCAGAGCGTTTGAAGCGCCGTCCACAAATACCCTCCACGGGCAAATTTCTGCACTACAGATTACCTTGCCGTCGTTCTTAGGTGTGAATTCTGCGATGAAATTCGCGAGAACCTGTCCCTTCACCGAGCTTCTAGGTCGGTATCTTATGTCAAACGATCCCAACCGAGTCCCCCATTTGGCAATTCGGCCTGTGAAGTCTGATCTCTTTAATAGTGACTGTAATGGATACTCGGTGGGGACGAACACCATATGTGCCTGGAAGTAATGTGGCAACTTCCTAGTGGCATGTACTAGGGCTAAAACTAACTTCTCCAAAGGCAGGTACCTTGTCTCGGCATCTACCAAGGTTTTGCTTACATAATACACTGGCATTTGTACTCCTTGGTCCCTTAGTAACACAGCACTTACGGCATGCTCGGTGACTGAGAGGTACATAAACAAATCCTCCCCGGGCTCCGGGGCTGTCAACCTTGGCGCCTTTGCCAAGTATTCCTTCAGCTCACGAAAAGCCTCATCACATCCCTCGTCCCAACGAAACCCCTTCCACTTCTTCAGAAGTTGATAAAACGGCCGGCAGCGATCGGCAAACTTGGAGATGAATCGATTCAGGGCGGCTAACATTCCAGTGAGCACTTGCACCTCTTAGGATTGCTTGGTGGTTTGAGGCGGTTCACGGCCTCTATTTGGTCGGGGTTAGCCTCTATTCCCCGAGTAGAGATCAGATAACCCAGGAACTTGCCAGCCTCCACTCCGAAAGTGCACTTCTCGGCATTCAGGTGCAATTTGTGCCGCCGTAGTATCTCGAATACTCCCTGGAGGTCTTCCGTATGCTGTGACTCTTTTCTGCTTTTTACCACCATGTCGTCAATATAAACTTCAACTGTGCATCCAATTTTTTCTCGGAACATTCTCGTCATCATTCGCTGGTACGTGGCTCCGGCGTTCTTCAATCCAAACGGCATGACCTCGTAGTGATAGTTTGCATTCGGGGATATAAATGTTGTCTTTTCTCGGTCCTCGAGCGCCAAGGCAATCTGGTGGTAGCCCTAGAAGGCATCCAGGAAGCTCATCCTCGAGTGCCCATACGTGGTGTCTACTAGTTGATCAATCTTGGGCATTGGGAATGGGTCCTTAGGACACGCCCTGTTCAAGTCTGTGAAGTCCACACAAACTCTCCATTTGCCGTTCTTCTTCTTCACCACGACAGTGTTTGCTAGCCATCTTGGGAAGAATATTTCTTTTATGACTCCGGCCTCCTTCAGCCGCTGGACCTCCAGGTTTACTGCTTCGACGTGTTCTTTTGATGCTCTTCTCAGTTTCTGCTTCTTCGGGGGAAATGATAGGTCCACGCTGAGTTTTTGGACAATGAACTCGGGATCTACGTCGGGCACTTCATATGGGTTCCATGCGAAAACATCTACGTTCTACAAAAGGAACAACAACATCTCTACCCTTTCCCGATCATTCATGCTTGTACCTATTTGGAAATACCTGTCAGTATCTGGAAGAATTCTAACCTTCAATACCTCCTCGGCCACGTCCGCCCCCGTTTCCCCTCGGGGCTTCTGTAATTGCTATGAAGTTTCTTTCTCGGCATGTTCAGCTTGCCCGAGCTGTTCATTTTTCCATCTGACCGCGGCGACAAGACACTACCTCATCACTTGTTGGTTCCCCCTCACCTCGGCAACTCCATACTCAATGGGAAATTTTACCTTCACATGGAGGGTGGACAGAACAACCTTCATGGCGTGAATCCACGGCCTTCCCAGAATTGCGATGTACGGTGAGAATGATCGGACTACTATGAAGGTAACTATAACTCCCTTGCCTTCCATGTCCACCGTGAGAGAGATTTGTCCCTCGGGAATTACGACTCTCCCGTCAAATGAGACCAACGGCGTGTCATATTTCGCCAAATCCTGGGTCTTCAATCCGAGCCCTTCGAAGAGGTCCGGGTACATGACGTCAGCCCCGCTCCCTTGGTAGATCATTACCCTCTTCACCAGGAACCCGCCTATCCGGGCCGTTACCACCAAAGTATCGTCATGAGGTTGGACCGTTCCTTCCAAATCGTCCTCTCCGAACGAGATGGTCAGCCGTTCAACTTTTTGCTTCTTCTCGGCTGAATCTCCTCCCGTGCAAGCCACTGTTAATACCCTTTTTGCTGCTGCCGTTCCTCTTGGTGCAGCATGGATGACTTCGATTACCCCCAGTGGAGGCGGGAGGGGGTTCCTTTTCTGTTGGACGCCCTGTCCGGCTTCTCGGTCAGTGGAGTCTACTACAAACTCTTTCAGGTACCCTGCTTTTACTAGCTACCCGAGATGATCTTTTAATACCCGACACTGCTCGGTGGTGTGTCCTTTGTCTCTGTGATATGTGCAGTATAGGTTTTGGTTCCTCCGAGACGGGTCGCCCCCCATTTTGTTTGGTCACCTGAAGAATGACTCGTTCTTGATCCGCTCCAAGATTTTGTGCACGGGTTCTTTAAACACCACATTAACCCCTTCGACTTGCACCTCTGGTTCCTGCATTCTGAAATCTTTTTTGGGTTTTGTCGGCACAATGACTTGCCGAGATCTCCCAATTAATGGAGCTTTCCCCCTGCTCTGCAGCCGGTCGTCCTCCAGGCGTTTGTACTCCTCTATGCATCTTATCAGTTGCCTCATATCCTCGGGGGGTCTCTTCGTCAACGACTCCCGTAATTCAGAGTCTTCGGGGAGCCCCATCCTGAAGGTGCTTGTCGCGATTTTTTCATTCCCTCCACCAATCTCGTTGTAGAGTTCCCAGTATCGGCTGGCATAACTCCGAAGGGTTTCTCCGACCTTCTTCTTCATGGAAAGTAGCGCGTCAACCGGCTGTTGCACTCGGCTGCATGTCACGAATCTACTGCCGAACTCTTGAATCAGCTCGGCGAAGCTATGTATGGAGCCTTTCCGTAACCCATTGAACCATCTCAAGGCCGTTGAGCCGAGGCTAGAGGGGAATACCTTACACATCAATGCATCATTGTGTGCATGCAAAGACATCATGTGGATGTAATGACTGACATACTCCACGGGGTCTGTCTTCCCCTCGTAGGAATTGAATGGCGGTCGCATGAATCTGCTCGGCATAGGGGCCCGTTCAATTTCATCGGAGAACGGCGACCGGGCAGCCATCCGTAAGGCTTAACTCATGGCGTCCATGGCGGCATTGTGGTGCTGCCGTTCCTCCGGCGATTCCGACCCTCGGTCACCGTATCTATGAGACCGTGAACGGTCCCGCTGACGACGTGGCTCCCGGGAGTGCCGGTGTGACTCTTGAGAGCGTGATCGGTCTCGGAATCGTTGCGTACCAGATCGGCTGGAGCCCTCCTCGCCCCGATTTCTCCTTTGCTGGGGGTTGCGATTCCTTTCTTGGTGCCGACCCCTTGCTTCCAGCTCCAAATCCATTACCAATCTGCGCAGCCGCTCCAGCTCCCGGTCTCTATCATCATACTGCCGATGCGCCGAGACGCCTGAAACCATTCGGTGTGTCTGGGTCGACCCTTCTCCCAATCCGGACCTTTCCTCTCCTCTGGGGTGCCCCCTATCTTCCCGTCGTTTCTGCCTTCTCTCCCTCCACGTCGATCCCCCAGAAGATCCTATGGAACTGCTCGGTGCGCGCCCTCCTAAACGCTCCTCGAACATTTCCCTTGTTTGAGTCTCGGTCGAACCACAGTTTCGTAGGAGAGCCCCACGGTGGGCGCCAATTGTGGGAACCAGGAATGAGGCTGTTGGGCCTTAACTCTCTTGGGCTCACAATTTATTTGTAGTGGGCTTGAGGATTTCCTACTCTGAGTCGTTCTCAGCGGAGAGATTCAAAGCAACACTCAGTTTCTTCTTCTCACTTGACTGTTTTCTCTCTATTTTTCTAAACCCCCTCTTCCTTCCAAACTTCTGCTATTTATAGCCAAGGTTAGTGGTGAGATTACGATTTCAGCCTCTATTAGTGCTATTGAAGGTCCAGTATTATCTGATTTAAGTGGATTTTTAGGTGAGAGTGGGGTGCAACAATTATGGCCTTGGAACTTGGTTCCAACTTAGTTGATAGTGCTCGGTAATGCAATTTACCGAGCATATCATGATTTACCCGGACACGGTTAATATGCTTGTTCGGGAAAGCTTATGCCGAGCACACATCAGAATTCAAGGCCCAAAATTGGTTTTTGCGCTAAGGCAGTTCCAAGAAGGGCTTAGGGCAATGGGGCTGTTCCCGTTGGGCCTATATGGGTCTTGGGATCTTGGTGCCGTACAGGGATATTTTAAATTTTAAAAAGTAAAATTTAGATGAAGTTATTTAGCTGTAATATATTAAGTTTTCTAATTAAATTCAAACACGTTTGTATTAATCAATAAAACACAAACTAAGTTACTTTTCTAAGGATTACTAAATTTAATGTAACAATGTGTTTGAATGTATAGGAAAACCTAATGTATTGCACCAATTATTAAAAAAAAAAAAAAAAGTAATTTGAATATTCTTTTATTAGGTTGTTGAAGTCAATCAATAAAAATCCACTGTATATTAAATGGACTTGGATTTTGGTGAAATCGTATTGGTTGTATTTGTTGAGGGGTAGTGTAAAATTTGTAGACCTTCATATTGCATATAACATGTGTTTGTTAAGTGTAAATCTCCATGTGCTGACAGTACATCTTTTTAACTGATTCTTCAAGCCTTCAAGCATTTTCTTTTGCTCAGCTGAAATAATATTGAATTATTTTACATATTTTTATAGGTCAAAATGATAATGGCAACAAATCGTCCTGATGTTCTTGATCCTGCACTTCTTCGCCCGGGGCGGCCGGACAGAAAAATTGAGATCCCATTGCCAAATGAGCAATCAAGGATGGAAATCCTCAAGATTCATTCTGCTAGAATTGCCAAACACGGTGAAATTGACTATGAAGCTGTTGTAAAGCTTGCAGAGGTGAGTGATTTTGGCTGGTGCTTTTTTTCATTTAATTATTGCGGCTTCCTAATTTAGTTATTTGTTGTGAATTGTCTTAGGGATTTAATGTGGCTGATCTTCGAAATGTTTGCACTGAGGCTGGAATGTCAGCAATCCGAGCAGAACGGGATTATGTCATCCATGAAGATTTCATGAAGGTAAGCCTTTTACTTTGTTCGAAACGTTATTCTAATTCTGTGGAGCAACTCATTGTGATGTTTTCTGTCCTGGATGAGGCCGCAGCCTCTTCACTCTGTCCACTTATTCCCATCGGGATCTCTATCATTTTCTGCTATGATGCTAATTCTAATTGTATTTGTGGCTCATGTAGCTTAGGAAATTTAAAAGCATTGATATATCCTCTGTTTCATCTGTGTATATTGTCCCAGGCTGTGCGGAAGCTGAATGAAGCAAAGAAGCTTGAATCTAGTGCCCACTACAGTGCTGATTTTGGAAAAGACTAGCATTGTGTCATTTCACTTTCAGAGCCATGGATGTTTGGGCAGTGCATCTTGTTCCATCTGTCTGGAAATGTGCTACCTACTGCATAATTGGACACTCCAGACATTTGTGCCTTTACCAGTCTGGTATATGGGATTTAGCTTGTATCCATCTAAACAAGGAAATGATCAACCTACTCAAAATGTCATGACAGTGTTTTCTTTATTTATTTTATTGCTAATTTTGCGCTTGAAAGGAAGAACATTGTGCTTTATTTTCTTAGAGTCATGTTTTTGAATCTCCAACCAATTGTTGTGCAGAATATCAGCTACAACTATGCAGTGAAAATGGATTATTCATAATGGCTTTATTTCACTTAGGATGTAATGTGGAGATTGGATTATTTAGGCCACTGAAAATTAGATAGCATCTGAATTTGGTTGAACTAATATTTAAATAGTTGTACCAGCCATGATTGTTATTGTCTATAGATAAGTTCACATTATACTAATCGCAAATTCACGCAAAATGTAATATAATTATTTTTTAAGAATATAAATCCATCTTTGTGTGGAAAAATATAGTCGCAAAGATCCGTGGAAAAATATAATATAATTATTTTATAAGAATATAAAGTAACGTTTGAAGATTAAATATTGCATATGTTATTTAAAAGTATTTTCCTTCTTCTTTTTTTAAAGTTTTATGTAGTGGAATATATTAATGTATTTTGCATTTAACAACAATAGTATTAAATCTTAGAAAAATACATTTATGAGACCTCCCTCTCAAAACATATAAGACCCGCACTCATGCATATGTGGATTTCACATAGAATGGTTTCATAAGATACCTAATTCCACTAATATATTCAATCCCAAATCCATTAAAACACTATTACTCAATGCCCTAATTTTCATTGAATAAATTTTATTAAACATTATTTTGGACATGAGCAATCGCAACCGTTAATTAAAGGTATTGGGATTTTGTTGTGAACTACATGGTGGCGCTCATAGATGAAGGAGATCATAATGGCTAAAAAAGGGGAAAAGAGAACAAAAAGGTGATGAAGAAAAACAGATGTCCACAACAGAGACAGAGACAGAGAGAGAGAGAGAGAGAGAGAGAGAGAGAGAGAACAAAGATACATTTTTAAAATTTGAGAAAAACAAAAACAAAAACTACATCATCTAAAGGGTAGTTGACACAAAATATGAAAAGACGACATTAACAATAATGTAAACTTTTTGATGAAATCACCAAAGTTAAAGTTACAGACAAAAAAGACAAATATTAACTCAAACTTAAGAGGCGTATATTGGATTTCAAGATTTTATCCTTATTTCTTTGTGTGATAAATGAATTCTTAGTTGTTGATTATCTTCATAAATGATTTGTGCAATATAGTTGGTTGACGAGTTCGACCGTAGGCAGGAACTTTGACTTCTTGATGATCACAATATTCTGCAATAGCCCATTTCAGTTTTTGGGTTCAAATAGGTTTTACGCGACTTTTTTACTAGTCCTCTTTGTCAATTTGTATTTCACCATCGCTGCGATTTTGTAAAACCAGAAGGCACTAACCAATTGCAAGCCCAATGCCATTGCCTAAACAACATGATGAACACACATGAATTATTTGAGGAAGTAACAACCAAAGAAAACAAGTTTACATACAAGTTATATTTATATCCATCGCTACATTGAGCATAGTAGCATACCTTTATGAGAAATGGATTGTTAGCCGCCAAAGTCACGTACATGAGATAAGGCCCACACCCCATCCTAGCGAATGTAAATATCATTGCAAACAAAATCTGTGCAAATTCCAAACTTAGTAATGAGTCTAATGACCATGATTTATATGGTCCATTCAAAAAGTGATGTTTGGCAGCATTTGATTAGTGTATTTAGATGGGTTGCATTCAGATATGAATGATGCAAGGAATACTATAAATTTTAGGGTAAAACTTAAATACAGTAACTATAAATTTTTGTTTTTAATTGTAATGTCAAGTGAACTATTTATAATACTCAATGTGAAATACATGCTCACTCACCTAGGTAAGACTATATTATTGTCACTACCATTGAATATTTCTGTGTAAACACATGTTACAAATACTAATATTGCAAAACCAAGTTCTACCCTTAGCACAAACTATATAAAAGATGGTAAGAGCCCCCAAGAATTTGAACTCACATCAGCAGCAAAATTAAGGTCAGTATCTTTATAACCAAGCTCTTTTAGAAGCTCTCTCAAGTGGAGGAAAGGGCTGGAGATTTCAGTTATCCATAATGCCACGACCATCTCTGATCCACACTACATAAAAAAGAAATGTGTGATATTACTTGGTAAAGTTGGTTAAGCATGCAAAAGCCCAAGAAACTTTTTGCAGTGAATTGGTAGAAATGATAAAGCCATTGTCTTTCTTCTAAGAAAATTAACAAACATTTAAATCATAATTTAAGGAACTGGCCTATAAGAGGAAAGCTTTTACAATTTTACAGGTATAAAATTTAAAACCTAGTCTAAATTACTAATTTTTTCCTTCAAATATATAGGATAAAGTTCAATTTGGTTCCTTTACTATTTATTGTGTCGTTTAATTTAGTCCCCAAACTTTCAAAACCAAGTAAATTTCATCTTTAAATCTCCTCTCCATTTAAATTTTAATGAAATTAGATAATATGTAAAATGGAACAAAAGTTAAAAGATTATTATAAAAAGTGTAAAAAATTTTAATAAATCAATTTCCATGATTTAGTACGTTGAAATTTAAATGGACATGAGACTCGAAGGGGAAATTGATATGATCTTAAAAGTTGAGGGATTAAATTAAAACAATCAATTAGTTGATTGATCATATTAAACTTTAACCAATAATTGAATATCAAAATAGTAACTTATAAAAAAAATAAAAAAAAAAGGACCAAATTAGTTATTTAAAACTAAATTATATAATTTTTTTTAGATTAATAATTTGATCATGCTTAGATGAGAATCTTGAGAGTCAAAGCTTTTATATCTAAGTCATCAGAATCTACTAACTAGTTGAGTTGTAAAGCACTTAGTAAATTTTATTATATTAATTTCAACCACCTCTTTTGCTCTCTTTTCTTTCTCCTTTGTTTCAAACATATGCTAATTAATATGGTGTCAAAACCCCATAGGAAGACATTATAATTGGCCCAAAATAACCAAAAAAAAAAAAATTGTAAAGATTAATACCTTCTTATAGATTAGGCCTGCTCCAATTCCAACAATGCTGACTAGATGATGGATCGAATTGTCCAATTTGACTCGCTTGTCAAAGAGGCAACATAACAGATCATAGATCATATAGGAAAGGGTGACTGCTAGAGTTTGCATCTGCTCAGCAATCAAGTTCCCACCATCAAAATGAGAGTTACTAAAACACAACAATCACTGAATTTAAACTAGGCTCTCCAAAAGGAATTCCCTCATTAGAATTTGTTCAAGTTCTCAAAAAGAGAGTGGCTAAAGTGTGCAAAATTCTAAAAGATTTTAAAGAAAACAACCTCATAACAATGGAAGAATGAAATAACTAAAGTATTAGATTACCTGCTCTGGAGAAGATTTTGAAGCCAAGGGACAAACTGGGCACCTCCAATCTTGAACAGTGAGAGAGGCTAATATTACAGCTAAAATTGCATGAATCGTTGAAACAACTCGGTTGCAGAAATCAAATGAAAGCTTAGGGAAGACCCTCCTTGTCAACAGAAATATTGTTGACCATGAAATGACTCCAAACACAACTAAATTCATAATATTGTCTTCCATGTTTGTACTTTTCTTAGCAGAATTTGGCTTTAAACAAAGGTACCCAACTAAAAATATTTCAGAAACAAAAGAAAGAAGTCAATTGGTTTCAATCAAATGCACGTGCATGCATTACTAGTGTATCTCTTTTTTGCTAATGCATTATTAGTGTTTCACAATAAGAAATTCTATATGAAATATAATGGGTTTCGTTTGTATTTTGCCAAGTATATAAAGGGTTTTGTCGTTGTAACTTGTAAAGTGCAAATTTAAAATAGATAGCAATAATTTCTAGTTAGAAATTTATTGGTTCGTCGCAATCAGAATAGGAATTAGGTGGTAGCTATGGTAGGTTAGTTTAGTTGTATGTTTTAGTAGTCTAGACCAAAAATGTGCTTCTAATAATTTCTGACCATAAACTTGTGAAATATATAGATTGTTGCGTTGCATACCCGCATAGCCACATGCTACGCTTACCCAAAAAAAAAAAAAAAATAGCCACATGCTACTATCAAAAAAAGGAAATTTATTATAGGGTTATATTTTTTTTTTTGAGAAACTATTATAGGGTTATAGAGTCATAGTCATAGATGACATTTTTTTTTTTGTTTTTGGTGAGTACTATTAATTGGGAAGACATTGACGTTATTAATGTTTTCCATTTCATGTGCTTCTGGAAAATTTTAAATTAAGGGATATAGCAGGTGAATCATTTCCAGCTAGGCTGGGAGAGGATCCGATCTCTCAAGTCTCAATAATGAGCTCCCGAGTCCTGCCATGTCTAAAACTTGTTTGGTTGAACTTATTTTCGGATAACATTTTTATACTTTTACAAAATAAGTTTGGATTGGGATGGAGAATTAAAATTATTTTATTATTTAACTTATTTTTGCTACTATTTATGGGCTCCATTGTATTTTTTGGTATTATTCATAAGTACACTGTATTATTTCAACTAATTTTTACTTTTATTTACAGTATTTTCAGCAATAAATTTTCAATTTCAACTAAATAAACGGTATTCAAACACACCCTAAATACACTTATAAAATAAATTTATGGTAATGCACACCTTTTCTTTTTGAGGGATAGGGTTAAGGTACGGTAGTTTGTGGGACTTGGAGTCTTTTTCAAGCATATGTATTGCTCTATATTTGTGGTGGCAGTTCTTTGGTATGTTTCCTATAAAAATAAAATAAAATAACAAGTTATTGGGATTTATTTTTGGCCCTAAAAGTCTTTGGGATGATTTCATTTTAACTCTTTATGTCTCAAAATTTTTATTTAGCATTCTCAAAAAAACAAAAATTGGTAATTTATGTTTAAATTAATTTTTATATTAATTCTTTTGTTTGTTTTTGTTAGTAATCTGACTGATAAATGCTCTTCATATTGTTGTGAAACACATGAATTTTATTTTTTTAGTTTTAAAAAATAGGATGAGTTCAAGTTACACATAATGTAATTTTAAAGAATGTACAACATTTAACACCTTTTTATGGAATAATAATTTGAAAATCTCACTAATGAATTATATGTTCTATATGTTCTTAACATGCATGCCAATCAGACTTTATTTACTACTAATATTATGCCTGAATGATGCACTGCTTAATAAAAGAATTATATATAAATTATAAAATATATATTTTGATAATATAATTAAATTTAATAACAAATAAAATAGTAAAAATATTTTCAAGATTATGGCAAGTTTTAAATTTCTAAATGCTTTTAGTAGTAAATGGGCCGGGCTTTGCATGGTTTTTGTCATAAACTTATAACATGAATAATTTTATTGAGAAACAACAATTAAAGATTGAAGAGAAATGTTATACCGGTCAGACTAAGACATAACTTTTACTTATTCAAATAACAATTAAGGTGTTGTAGGATGAGGAACAACAAATAATAATAACATACCGGCATAATAACATTTATATTTAATTAAAATGAAGCGCTTGCATCTCAAAATGTCAAATTAATATCAACACTAAACATGCTAAGATGTTTATGTTAACTAATGTAAATAAGCATAAGATTAATATCAACATCTAACACCCTACAATTATATGAATTATGATTAAAATTGACCTAATATTTTTACTTTAACCCCAAGCAATCATCCCGAATTTACAAATTAAAACTACCCAAATTTATAAAATTTAAAAAAAAAATTGAAAGAAAAATTCACAATAACACACACATAAATATATAGACACAAAGAAACTCTGAATTCAATAATTACAAACAATATTAATTTCTAAACATTAAAAAATCTAGAATTAGAGTGAAAGTAAAGATACTCAAACGAAAATTGAATTAAATTTGAGAGCAAGGGGGGAGGCTGCGAAGTCATGGAGATTTCACATCACCTTAAATATCCATTATTTTTACATCACCCTTTTTATATTTAATCAATTTTTTGTCTCCATTCTTTGTGGAGTGATGTTCATTATCATGGTTTTGGATGCTCAAATCTTGGTCTCATGGCTACCTATGGGATCTACACATATTGGAAAACAGATCTTTCAAAAAGTGACTAAGATTTTTGTTAAAATTAATCTGTTAGTTTTCATGGAAGATGGACAATTGATTCTGAAGACCATAATAAGCATATAAGTTAGATCAAAGTTAACAAAAATAACTTAAACAAAAGGCAACCCACACACAAAACATATTCAATTTGATGAAAAAAAAATAAAGAAGGGAATTTTATGAAAAAACAAAAAGAAGAAGGCAAATACATACATGCAAGTTTCATAGGTGAGGTAAGTATGAGAAGGAAAGAATACATCAAGAAAATTAAAGGATAGGGGAAAAATATATCAAACCATATATATACCCCCACTTTTATATTAGATAATTTTAAGTTGTGAAGAAGTTGATAACTTGATATAAACAGGAAAAAAAAATAAAAATAATTAAGAAGTTTATGTTAATTACAAATTAGTTTTTTTTTTTTTTTTTACTTTATCCCAAAAAAATAGTTAATGTTATTAGATTATTATTAGAATTTTTTTAAAAAAAGTTTACGTTAAAGTTAATAAATATTAGCTATTTTTTTGTTATTTATTCCAAAAGAAAAAAAATAATACTTTTAAATTTGTTACTTTATTATTAGGAAATAGATGATGTAGGATAAATGTTTATCCAAAAAAAAAAAAAAACTAATGTAAGCTAGTAAAATTGTTACTTTATAAAATTTAAAAAAGAAAAAGAAAAAGAAAAAAAAGTTCATTAGAACACTTATTGTTACTTGATCCAAATAAGTTGATAAAGATCAAAAACATTTTGTTTTTATCTAAAAACTTAAGTGAATGAATTTATTGAAAAATTTAAAAATCTAAAAAAATTTCTGCAGTTTGGTGAAACCATTTGGCGCAACCACGGCTTCTAAGTCCAACTTTTATTATATAGTATATGATTTGATCCATAAATCTATTTGATGCATCATTTTAAATTACAAAAACTTGAACTTTAAATATTTGATTGATACAATAGTTATTAATATTTGAACGTCTTGAAATTTTGCAAGCTTAGAAAGTAAATGAAGATATAATGTAATCCAACAATGAATTTATTAAAATTGAATGAAATAAAAAATAAAATAAAAAAAATACTGTAGCATGACTTAAAAACACTAAATGTAACTTGAGTGGCATATAACAATGCACATATTACAAACTAAAATAGACAACATAGCTAATATAAAAATAGAATCAAACATAAATTAATGTTGAAGATTTTGAAAGGTAAAAGATCAAAAAGAAAACAATCACGGATCTTAAGGTCTTTTCAGTGCAGGTCCTAGAGGGCACTGGAGAGTGGAGAGAACTATTATTATTTTTTTAGAAAAGCTATTATGTTTATTAGTTAGAATGATAATTATGCCTTCAAAAAAAAGGGAAGAGAGAGAGAGAGAGAGAAGACTAGCTCGTGAACTTCAGAAAAAAAAAAAAAATTTAAAAAAAAATAAAAAAACTAGCTCATGAACAGACCAACAATCGGGTACATTAATATTATCGATTTTTTTTTTTTTTTAATTTGTGGTGGTAGATCGACTGATACTCAATGCCGGCCAATGATTGAGGTACACTAGTAATTAATATCAATGCATTTATGTTAAGACCGTTGGGCGAACAAAAAGCTATGGCTATTATTCGTACTCTCTCGTTCATCGGGGAAAACAAGTTTAGAAACTCATCATCCGAGAAGGAATCTTGGATGATGCTTGGATGTTCTAAAGGTATTCATTTAGATTTATACACTACACCTCAATGTAGGGTTCAAGCATTGGCCAAGTCATCGAAGATGTAAGGACAAAATTCAAGTTTTTCCAAGGAATCTTGTTTTAGTTTGCAAGTAAATGATGTAAAAAAAAAAAAAAAAAATTAGAAATACACCCAAACACATATCCAAATTCACAAAAATGCTTTAGTGTTATTTTGTGATTGATACATTTTAATTCATTTTGTTATAAGTATTCATGATTGTCTCGTGTGTAAGTATTATAATTTAATCACAAGTTGACCCATAAACATATTGTAAAATTGAATGTGAGTTTGCGTGTGTTCAAGTAGTTTTAATGTGTGTTTGGGTTCACTTATAAGCTGCGTTGCGTTTTGTTCCTGCGTTTTTGTTCCTTTTTTTTTCTTTTTTCTTTTTTTACGCGTTTTGGAGTATTGCGGTTACTGTTCATTGAACAGTAACCGCAAATGTTGACTTTCTGCAGTGAACAGTGCAAGTATGCATTGTTCAAGGACCCACAAATTACACTTTTCAGTAACTTTTTCATTAAAAATGAGTCCTACGGTACTATTCACACATTTAAAAATTATTTTGCTACAGTGTTTTCAGTTTTCAGTTTTCAGTTTCAGCAAAATAAGTTCTATCCAAACAGAGCCTTAATATCTAACTAAAAAAGCATATTGTGATTATAGTAATTAGCTTAATTAGTAAAGTTTTTTCTACCAAAAAAAAGTATTAGTAAAGTTTTCACTTTTCATGCACCAAAAGTAAATTGGTGTTTTAGCTTGATAATAAAAAATAATCATTTATTAATCATATGTTCTGAGCTGAATTTCTATTGTATCTCTAAAAAATTTTATAAAAAATAAAAAGAAAGAAGAAAGAAGAACACAAAGGAGATGATTTTGAAATCTCTAATCTCTTTTATTTTTAGTCAATGTGGTATATGTGACTTTTTTTTTTTTTTTTTTTTTGAGAATCGAATATTTGAGTCATTTGACATTTATTTAATTTTGTATGGTTTTTTTTTCGATCATTAAATTTCTAAAATGTCATGTGTCTTATATATAAGTTAAAATTAGAGGATTCAAAAAAGAGACCCTACCCCAAAAATATATTATTTTAGTTAGCAAAATTCTCAAACTTCTATTTGGACTTATGCATGAAAATGTAATTAAATTCTGAAATTGAATAAAATGATTAGCATTTTTTTTATTAAAAAAATGTTATCACCAATGAACCTATGGCTCAAGTGGTGCCTCAGTAGTCGGTGCCACTCCCATTAACAAGTGCGATCCCAAGGTTTAGTTTCATTTACTTTTTGTGATATATATGTGTGTAATACCCGGAAAAAAAAATAATAATAAAAGGAGGGGTATTTAAGTAAATTTGTTTATGGGGTTAATTTTTATAATTAATATTACTAAGGGGGTTTTAGAAAATGGGCAAAACTTAGGTACAGTACCTTAGGTGCAGTACCTTAAGTTCCCCTCTTAGATTTAAGCCATGTGTATAAAAAATACAGCTAAGCAAACAGGCGTTAAAACATAAGCGCTCCGTCACCTTGCTTTTTTTTTTTTTTTTTTTTGACTGGCCTGCTACGGAGAACCACCAGTTTCAATCTTTCAGATTTCAGATCTGCCCCCACCAAACTTCTGCAGCTAAGTCTCCTCCTTCAAAGACATGATCAGGTTTATAATATTTCTTTGGCTTTTTATTCTTTGACTTTTTAAGATTTCAGATCTGTCCCACCAATTGAAGATTAATATTTCTTTGGCTTTTTATTCAAACCCTCTCCTCTTTATTACTTACCCAGCAATGGCAATCCACACTTACTTTCTCAAAAAAAGTTTCTTCTCATTATTGATCAACTAATCATAGGAAATAAGGGGCAAGGCCATTAACCAAAAATTCAAGCCATGGATTTATAAAGTGAACCCAGATCAACGGAAACATGATAGAGAGAGTGATTGAAAGTTGTTCCTTTCAACTGACCACCACGAACCCATCCATAGTTGCCATGCCCCGCCGTTTTCTTCATTCTCTTTGCCTGGTTCTCTATAAAAGAATGGGGTTTCATGTGGGTGAAAAGTAAAACCACTCTGCCTCCACACATGGTGGCTGGAATCAATGCAAGGCATGGTTGTGAAGGGGTCTTGCCAGAAATTTGCTAAGTTTTAGCCAAAATTTTTGTTTGAAATTTGTTTGTTTCTTGGGAAAATAAGGGTGAAAGTGTTTGAAGTTATCTGGTTTTCACGCATGTTAGGGAAAAGATGAGAAAAAGTAGGGAAAAAGAAAATGATAAAAAAAAGAGACGGCAATTCCTTGTAACGCCGTTTGCTTAGCTGTATTTTTTTATACACATAGCTTAAATCTAAGAGGAGAACCTAAGGTACTGTACATAAGTTTTGCCCTTAGAAAATAAGGTTGAAACCGTAGTTATATATAGTCTAATTTAAGTCAGCGTATACTAACAGATGTTTTGAAAGAGAAGACTATCCAAAATACTCAAGTAGAGAAGGTTTGACTGCATAACTAAGGTAAGAGCCTAAGGAATCTCTCTCTTGTCAAATCTAAGCTTATTTGGAATTAGAGTTTTTTTTTTTTTTTTTTATGTGGATATTTTGATCAATAGTAAAACTATTTAATTATTCAAAAGTTTCAGGACCTGTTTAGTAGAGGAATTTAAATAATGTTGTTTGTAATTTTTTGAAATACGTGTAGGTGAAAAAGTGTGTGAAAATATATATAATATTGTTTAAAAACTGAAAATATGTTGTTTAGATAATCTACCACGCAGGCTTTAATGATGCAAGTAAAGAAAGTTTAGATTTATATTTCAGTCAATTGGACGCTACTACCTACAAATTTTTCTGTGCTCAGCATTTTAAAATTTATATATATATACACACACACACGCTCCGTAGCGATAAGTGTAGCTGGAACTTGTAGATTTTAGACGTGATGGGTCTAAGGAAGAAAGTTTAGATTTATATTTTGGTCAATTGGACGCTACTGCCTACAAATTTTTTTTGTATATTTATATGGGTCATGCTAACGAATACCCTTAGAGCACTCGTTAATAATATATTTTAAGAAAGTTTTGATACCACTTTTATGGAAAATGAAAAAACTGTCAAAATATTAATTTTTTTTTTCATTTTTCATAAAAACTTTCTTTAAATAGATTATTAACCAAGACACTTATTAGCATTTTCATATATATATATATATATATAAAAGGTCCGGTTAATGTGTACCCTAAGGACATACACTAAATTATTTATTTTTGGAAAAAAAATTTAAAAATTGAAAAAATTATCAATATTTTTTCAATTTTTAAGAAATTTTTTTCAAAAATGTGTATAGACACACATTAAAAAAATCCAAATATATATATATATATATACACACACGCTCCGTTGCGATAAGCGTAGCTGGACTTATTTTAGGCGTGATGGGTCTAAGAGCATTCACATCAGCTCTTGTATAATTGTGTATAAATGTGTAAAATACACATTTGGACCATTTTTACACATTTTGAAGCAAAAAATACACTACATCAGTCTTTGTAAAATCATCTAAACTCGTGTATAATTTTGGACGAGCTACAGTACCCGTGTAAATTTACACGGGCACTGTAGCTCGTTTATAACTTAAAATAATATTATATGTACAGTATTATATGTACAGAAACTCATTTTCGCTCGTTTTTTCTCTCTCATCTCACTGAGCACACCAATGCCTCTCTCACTCTCAGCTTCCCTCTCCCTCTTGAGTTCTTCCTCTCATATTCTTTTGCTCATTCTCATCACCGAATTCTTTTGCTCATATCCCAAAATTAACAGAAACTCAAAAATCAACCCAACCCAAAATCTACAGAAACCCAAAAATCAACCCAACCCAAAATCAACAAAAACCCAAAAATCAACCCAACTCAAAATCAATTAAAAATCACCAGGAAACCAAACCCAAAAACAACACCCACCCACCGGAAAACCCAGACCAACGGAGCTGGATCTGCCGCCCGATCTGCTGCCATTGCTACCGTCGGGTCTTCCATTGTTGCTGCCGGATCGTCCACTGCTGTCGTCGGTTGGAGGTGGGAGGCGAAGGGTCGGTTGTGGAGGAGAGAGGGAGGGCGAAAGTGAAAGGAGGCCGATTCGACTGGTGGCTGAGGCAGCGGCGGCGGCGAGCTGGATCGGCTGGGTTGGCGAGCTGGGAGTGAGTGAGGGAAAGAGAGAAAAGGATGACTGAGCTGAGAGAGAGAAAAGGATGACTTTGCTGAAGAGAGAATGGGTGAGAAATGAGAGAAACAGGTAGGGAAAGAGAGAAAAACTGTTTTAATAACTAATAATAAAAAAATAATAAATAATATTATTTAATTAGAATAGATTTGTAAAATAGATGAACTGATATGGGTGTTTTAAAAATGTGATTGTGTAAAATAGAAAAAGTAACTTTTTTTATGTAAAATAGATGATAAATTTACACGAACTGGTGTGGATGCTCTAAGGGTCAACTTTCTGCACAGTTTCAGTAAAAAAAAAAAAATTCCCTGCACAGTTTGGTTGTTTAAGAAACTGTGTCCGAATTGATGGAATTGGGGAAAAAAACAAGAAACTTTAATAGGTGCTATAGCCTTAAAGAAAAAAATAAGAAAAAGAAATGAAGAAGAAAAAAGCTGTAAAGTAAGTTTAGCAGACGTCCTTGTCTTTTCTAGTGGGACATAATACTACTACTAGGTGCTATAGCCTTATCTTTTAAGGCATAAATGATGGCAGAATATATATATATATAAATAAATAAATAAAAATATTATGATTAGATGGAATTTTGGGGTGAGATAAAAAAACAATTATAAAATATTTTTAATAGTCTTTCTTTTAGTCAGATACCGTTAATAAGTCTTCTTTGAATTATATGATTATTGAGTAAATGGTGCTTGTAAATTGTTAGGTGCAATCTAAGGATTTTAGAGAAAGTGTCAGAGAGAAGTTCTTGTGGTTGGCTAGTTGAGATAAGTAACATTATCCTAATTGGTTTTATTTTGCGTATTTCAACTACTGAAAATTGTTTATAGTTATTACAATTTTATTTCTATTGTATTACTGATTTCAAGTAAAGAATTATCACAAATATATCTGATTACTAAATATATGAGGTATTTTATTTAATTATTTTTAGCTATAGTGATTCAAAGTAAAGAATATAGAATTTCCACAAATATATATCATTGAATATAAGATTTATTTTTATTTATTTATTTATTTTTGCTATATTGATTTAAAGTAAAGAATATAGAAATATCACAAATATATTTGAATATTGAATATATGATTATATATATATATATATATATATATATGTATTTGAATAAGATATATGTTTGTTAGAAACTATGATGTTATATATATGATTATGGACAATTTGACTATAAATTGATTCTAATACTCAGCCAATGGAGGTTATTCATTGGTACTCTGATACCCAAACTAATGGGGGTTATCCATTGGTACTCTAATACCTAGTCAATGGGGGTTATTCATTGGTATTCTGATACCCAAACCAATAGAGGTTATTCATTAGTACTCTGATAACCAAACCAATGGAGGTTATTCATTGGTACTCTGATGCCCAATCACAAGGATATAGCGTGACCATAGTCATAAGATTGTTAAGAATATGAATTACGTTTGAAGTTTTGAACTATTTTGAGTCCTTAAAACTACATATGTGATTTTGTCAATGTTTGATGTAGTTGAACTATTTTGAGTCACTAAAACTGCTTATGTGTTTTGGAACCTATTGTAAGTTATAGCCTTTGATATATGGAAAACTGACTATTTTCTAAACCATCTATGATATATTTGTAAGATTAAAGTATGTAATATTTTTGTAACTTATTATTTTAAAACTATGAATCTTCTTCAGTTTTTTTAAAACACATAGTATGTTATAACTTTTGAAGACTCATATTACATCTTATTACTTTACAAATCTATTGCTTGATAGAACTTATTAGGATTTTGGTTATTTATTGAGTTGTCAACTCACCCATTTTTCCCCTCAAGTTTCAGATTGTGAAGAATAGCAAGTTTTAGGAGTTTTGATGTTGTGTTGTGAGTAGGAAAAGAAGCTTAGTGATTTTGGGATTAGATGATCTTCTAATAGTTTTATATTTATTGTTCAATTGGCATCATGTACATGAGTTTTGGATTTTGTTCCTATTAAATTATTGGAAATCTATTTCATAAAGAAATTGTTGAGGTATTTTGGATTTATTTGATTTAAATTTTGAGGATAAATTTTAGTGACTAAGAAGGCCTTGCACACTTGTAGGGTGCTTACTTTATAAGCGTGCAACAGTTGTCATGTGCCTATCTTTATACTTGGGTTTGGGACATGACTCTGTGTGTGTATGTGTGTGTGTGTGTGTGTGTGTGTGTGTGTGTGTGTGTGTGTGTGTGTGATAATATAACAGTGAGAATAAGGTTAGCAGTTTGAATCTTAAATGTGTTGGTTAAAAATACCAAAAATGGCCAATTGAGTCACAACACCCATTGCCTCATTTGATTCCTCTAATTAAGAAGAACCTACAAGATACAGAGATAATTACTTGCATCAACACCTCGACAAGACTACGCATATTGCTAAACTAACAAAATACAAGTGAAATAACAACAACAACAACAAAAACACATTTTGGGATATGTTTTTGCTTGGGATACAAGCCTCTATTTACACTTGAGATTTTTAAAAAATTTAATGGTTATTTATAATGCATGAAACTCTATCCTTAATCTTTTATGACACTTATACCTTGAGTTATCATCACATGTTGATTTTTTTTTTTTTTGGTTTGTTATGATAACCTAATAACTAGTGCACTTTACTTCTCTTATGGTTGATTTAATGAGAAATTGTCATCTCATCATCACATGTTGAGCATGTTATACTATTACCGTTGTGATTGTCTAATATTTATAAGGCGCCTTGTTTCTCCTTGGTGTCACTTGTCAATTAATTATGATGCTAAGAAGTCCTTCTTATTAATTACTAAACAAAGAATGAAAACAACAATTTGCATAGACAATAAAATCAGAAAAAACTTATGAATCAAAAGAAAAAATAATACCCTTTTGAACATACTCAGTTTTCCTTTCAAAAAAAAAAAACAAAAAAACATACTCAGTTTATATATGCAACTGAAATGTTTTGAAAAAACAGTTTAGATTATAGTTTTGGGATAAGATATCTTGTGTACCATTTCTGTTAACATTTTTTTTCTGAATGAATAATTGAATACTCCTTAAAAATAGAGGAGGGGATCAGTTGACAACTTGATCTACAGCCCTCTATTGCCGATCTTAGGATTTTCAATATATCATATTATTCAACCAAAGCATCCAACCAAGAAAAATCAAATAAATGACTGAGCTTAATGAATGTATGAACAATGGAATACATTACGCTGGGCTAATACTAATACAACCCATGAACCAAAAAGGAGTTTTAGATTGGTTATCAGCCAAAATGGGCCAATATTGGGCCAACCTAGATTCAAGGTGACCTTAGCCCATGCTTCTTAAAGGTACCAAACACAGTGTTAGGGGCAGTTAAAAGCGTTAATGTTTGACTTAGAACGGAATGAACTACGGTTTAGTTTGGTTAGCATTTTTAAGCTCGGCTTTTTAAAAAAGTGACGGTTTTAAAAAGTGTTGTATGAAATTAATTTTTTTTTTAGATAGAGTATTTAGTAAAAATTATATAAATTTTTTTAAAAAAAGTTTTTGGCTAATACTTATAAAACTAGTGGTTTGAGGTATAAATAATCATAAAGGACAAGATATATTATTATCATTATTATTATTATTAACTTCTCTATACTCTTTCAACTTTTCTTAGAATGGAATACACACTCATTATCTTAAAACCTAATAGTTTCGATTGTATAAATATTTGCAATAAATTTTTATTGAGACTTATCTTTTTCTTTTTGTAATTATTATACTCATTAATTATTAATAGTAACAACTCTTATAAAAAAAAAAATTCCTTGTTATGGGCACAACATTTTCATAAAAATTTCACAATAAAATCTATATGAAAATTGTGAAAAATGTCAATAGCACTATTTTTTTTCTCTAAAGAAAAATAGCACTAATTTAAAAAGTCTAGGGATACAATAAAATGCACAACCCAAGGAAAAAGGCTAGTCTAGCCATATTTACATTATACCTCAAAATGACTAGTAACAATTGAGGCTTCTTGTAGTTATTAATAAAGTTTAGATTTATCTAATAAATACCAGATGTTGAACCCATCACACAGCTACACAACACACACAATCAATCAAATTGCAACCTCACAGTTATGATCTACATAAATGATTTGAGCAATAAGGTTGGCCAGCGAGTTCGACCACAGGCAGGACTTTGAATTCTTGATGATCACAATATCTGGTTATAGCCCATTTCAATTTCTCGGTTCAAATAGGTTTTACGCAACTTTCGTACTAGTCCTCTTTGTCAATTTGTATCTCACCATCAAGACGATTTTGTAAAACCAGAAGGCACTAACCAGTTGCAAGCCCAAAGCCATTGCCTAAACAATGCGATGAACACACATTAATTATTAGAAGAAGATACAACCAAACAAAACAAGTTCACAGACAACTTAAATTTATATTCATTGCTATATAGAGCATAGTAGCATACCTTTATGAGAAATGGATTGTTAGCAACCAAAGTCACATAAGTGAGATAAGGCCCACCGCCCATCCTGGCGAATGTAAATATTACTGCAAACAAAATCTGTGCAAATTCCAAAGTTAGTAATTACCCTGATTTATATAGTCCATTCCAAAACTGATGTTTGACAGCATTTGATTGGTGTATTTAGATGGGTTGCATTCATTCATGAATGATGCTAGGATACTTTAAATTTTAAAAGGTAAACCTTAGATGAAGTTATTTAGGTGTAATATATTAAGTTTTTCAATTAAATTCAAATATGGTTGTATTAATCAATAAAACATAAACTAAATTTTTTTTCTAAGGATTATCAAATTTAATGTAACAATGTGTTTGAATTTAATAGGAAAACTTAATGTACTGCACCAATTAAAAAAAAAAAAAAAGTAATTTGAACATTTTTTTATTAGGTTGTTGAAGTCCATCAATAAAAATCCATTGTATATTACATGGACTTGGATTTTGGTGAAATCGTATTGGTTGTATTTGTGGATGAAGCTTCAATAAATTTAGTGACAAAATTTTCACAATTATCAATAGATTTGTTGTGATTGGTACATAACGAAGATTATGTTAATGATAAACCCTTATGAATGAGTAACTTTAAGGAATTCTCGAAGCACAGACAATGGTGTTTCATTCTCTCGCATTCATAATAGAATCCACTCATTAAATTCATGGTATGGTCTACCACGAATGTGAGAGAAGGGAACACAATTTCTCCGTACTTCAGGAGTATTTAAGAATTTTCTTATGTTACCATCAAAACTTTTGTTAACAAATGTTATTAGTGTCTTATGGGCAGAAGTTAAGGTCCATTTAATACTTTATAAAATAAAATCTTTGTACATTTTTCAACCACAAAAAAAAAAAAATATATATATATATATATATATATATATCAAATAGGGCATATATATTAAAGAAAAACACAAACAACCGTAAAGAATTTGTTAGTGCACATAAATAAATTATAGTTAATTGTATTTTTCATTTTGAGAAAAATATACATTACAACTTATATTGAACAATAGTATCTAATTATCTATTGTTAAATTTTTTTTTTTTGCTCATAATTAGGAAGTCGTATGTAAAATTCAAAGTAAACTTTAACAACATTATATCATATTATATTAAAGTTGAAATACAATAAGAATCCAAATTAAATCCAATTTATTTTTTGATTGCTATCTAATTATGTGTCATATGTCCAATTTAATTTTCTTAATTTAGGTGTTTAATAACCTATTTATAATACTTAATGCAAATGCCAGGATAACCACCTCACTCACCAAGGTAAAACCACATCATCGTCACTCACTACCATTGAATATTTCCTTGTGTAAACACAAACTATAATCTAGATGTATACTAATATTGCAAAACCAAGTTCTACCCTTAGCACAAACTATAAAAAAAGTTGGTAAGAGCCCCCAAGAATTTGAACTCACATCAGCAACCAAACTAAGGTCGGTGTCTTTGTAACCAAGCTCTTTGAGAAGCTCCCTTAGGTGGAGGAAAGGGCTGGAAATTTCGGTTATCCATAATGCAACAACCATCTCTGATCCACACTACATAAAAAAGAAAGGTGTGACATTACTTGGTGGTTAAATATGCAAAAGCCTAAGAAACTTTTTGCAACGTTGGTCAATTTCATCTTTAAATCTCCTCTCCATTTAAATTTTAACAAAACTAGTTAATATTTCAAATGGAACACAAGTTTAAAGGTTATTATAGAAAGTGTAAAATTTTAAAATAAATTAAATTCAACCATTGATTATGTGTGAAAATTAAATGGAAATGAAACTCAGACATGATTTTAAGGGTTTAAATTAACACAATCAATTCAATTTTTTAGTTGATCAACCATATCAAACTTTATCCAGTAATTGAAGGCTGAAATAGTAACTCTAAAAAAAAAAATTCAAATTAGGAATTTAACCTTTAGATCTGTCTTAATTAGCTGATAATCTTGATAATCAAAACTTCTATGCCAAGTTAGGTTCCTAACTCTCCAAAGAACTTCCGAGTGAACCTTAACCCATATTTGGATGAAGAAAGATGAGAAAAGAAGAAAGAAGAAGAAAAAGTGAAAAATATTAAAATATACTAAATTTTACTAGTATATTGATTCCAAACCACCTTCTTTACTATTTTTTTTTTTTTTTTTTATCTCCTTTGTTTCAAACGTGTAAACTCCATAGGAAGACAAAATTATTGGCCCAAGATAACAAAAAAAATGTAAAGATTAATACCTTCTTATAGGCTAGGCCTGCTCCAAATCCAACAATGCTAACTAGATGATGGATCGAATTGTCCAATTTGACTTGCTTGTCAAAGAGGCAACATACCATATCATAGATCATATAAGAAAGGCTCATTGCTAGAGTTTGCATCTGCTCAGAGATCAAGTTCCCACCATCAATATGAGAGTTACTAAAACACAACAATCACTAAATTTAAACTACGCTCTCCAACAGAATTCCCTTGTTAGAATTTGTTCAAGACCTCAAACAGAGAGTCACTTAAGTGTGAAAAGTTCCAAAAGATTTCAAAGAACACAACGCCATAAACAATGGAAACAAACACGTTAGATAAAATACCTGCTTTGGGGAAGATTTTGAAGCCAAGGGACAAACTGGGCACCTCCAATCTTGAACAGTGAGAGAGGCCAATATCACAGCTAAAGTTGCATGAATCGTTGAAACAACTCGGTTGGAGAAATCAAATGAAAGCTTGGGGAAGACCCTCCTTGTCAACAGAAAAATTGTTGACCATGAAATGACTCCAACCACAACTAAATTCATAATATTGTCTTCCATTTTGTACTCCTCTTAACAGAATTTGGCTTCAAATGAGGATATCCTCAAAATATGTCAGAAAAAAACAAAGAAGTCAATTGGTTTCAATCGAATGCGATTGCACAAAATATAATGGGTATAGTTTTTTTGTTTTACTACTCGTTGAACATAAATGATTCCTCGCAATTTGATTTATGCTGTACTACTAGGTTGGCTGTATAATTTATGATGTATTAATGGTCTAATTTAAAACCTAAAGCTATTGGGAAGACTTTTCTTCTTTCTTTTTCTTTTTTTTTTTTTCTTTTTTTCCAAATGAAAAAAAAAAAGGGTTTAGGTTTATAGGCTGGACTCAACGTCACATGACTGTAATGGGTAATATCACATGCCTCACCGAGACAGGGACAGAGCCAAAACTTTGAGTTAGGGAGGCGGTTTTACTATTCATTGTATGTAGTAGCTTCAACTTCTGATTTTGCTACTTAGCTGCAAAGTTTTTTTTTTTTTTTTTTGTGTGTGTAAGAAGAAAATTATTTTTGTTTAAAATTTTTTAAATGGCAAGGTTATTTATTTTGGATAAAATTAGTTAATTGAGCTTAATTTTGTTTTTAGTTTTATTGTTAATTTTTGTTGTTAAGCATTTTTTTTTTTTTGGGACTTGTATATTTTGTTTTAAATTTTAGATATATAAAAAATTTTATGGTCACTAAAATGATGAAATTGTAATGCTACAATTTTTTTTTTTTTTTTTTTTTTTTTTTTTATAAATTACTGATGTAATAAGTGGTTACTAGTAAAAAAATGATGTGAGTGATGTGCCCATATGCGAACCAATAAAAATTTATTACCAAAACAGTTTATAAAAATATTACAAAAAGTTTGTGAATATAGCATTACTTTTAAAATAATCAATGATATTGTTAAAGTGAAAAAAAATATAATTTTATAGAACAAAATTACTAAAATTAGTACACATATATAATAATATTTTAAAAAAAAAATAGGGGTCCATTGCCCCCACTAGTCCAAGGATGGTTTTGTCCCTACACGGGCTCATCAAGTGAAGTAATTCAAAGACTTCCACCATCAAGTCACACCTAGTTGTTGTTGTTGTTGTTGTTGTTTTTTTTTTTTTTTTTAATAGAAGACCATTGGGAAGACAATCCTAAAGTTTTCCATTTCATTTGTCTTCGTTATTTCCAGTTAGCAAGGTGGGAGAGTATTTGAGCTCTCAACAATGACCTTTCAAAGTCCTGACGTTTCCAAGACCTGTTTGGTTGAATTTATTTTCGAATGATATTTTTCACAATACAATTATACTTTTACTTAATAAACTAAATATTCTAGCAAAATAAACTTATGATAACGCCTCACATTTTCTTTTTGGGGGGATCAGGTTAAATCATTTTAGTTTAGTAATTATTGGGTACTTTCGGAGTATCATAAATGTGTACTCCATCTTCTCATATAACTGTAGGTTCTACTAATTAAATTAATAGTAGACCCATAATTCATGTAAGAGGAAAAAAATACGTATTTATAATACTTCTGAAATATTTAATAATTTTCCTCCATCCTTACCAATTCCTTAAAGACAGTACGGTAGTTTGTGTAACTTCGAGGAGTCTTTTACAAGGATATTTACTGCTCTATATTTGTGGTGGCAGTTCTGAGGTATTGTTCATTTAAAATATATATATATATATATATATATAGAGTCTTTTACAAGGATATTTACTGCTCTATATTTGTGGTGGCAGTTCTGAGGTATCGTTCATTTAAAATATATATATATATATATATATATATATATATATATAGAGTCTTTTACAAGGATATTTACTGCTCTATATTTGTGGTGGCAGTTCTGAGGTATCGTTCATTTAGAGTCTTTTACAAGGATATTTACTGCTCTATATTTGTGGTGGCAGTTCTGAGGTATTGTTCATTTAAAATATATATGTATATATATATATGTATATATATGTATATATATATATATGTATATATATGTATATATATATATTTATATTTATTGTTTGTTTGTTTGATTAAATGTATATTTTACTTAGTCTTGTTAGCAAATACTCTTCAACTTCATTTGAGGGTTTATAAGAGAATGAAATAGAATAAAATAATTATAAGGGAATTGAATGGAATGTATTTAGGGCTCATTTGGTTAGAAGGGTGGAAAAGTAGGAGAATAAAAAATGGTAGGAGGATAGAAAAGTGAAAAGAAATAAAAGATTTTAATTTCCCTCATTATTGTTTGATTAGAAGTGAAAAAAATGAAAGAATGGAAAAAGTGAGTTACATAAATTTTTTCATATACCCTTATTAAAAAAATGATGCTTAATTAAAACAAAAAAGTGACAAACAACCCAAAAAAAAAGAAGCAATCACTCAATTATGTCCTCATTAAATAAAACAAAAAAGTAACATATTTATTTAGAAACAAATTGTGTATGTGCAAATGGATGAGGGGGGGGGGGGGGAGTAAACAAAGCAACTAGATGAAAAGAAGGAGAAAAAAAAAAGAGTAAACAAAGCAACTAGACAAAACGAAGAAGAAGAAAGAAAATAAGTAAAGGCTACTGACGTGGACATAGCCCATTTGCAAGTGCACATAGGCATTTTCATCCATTAAGCAGTCTCATTTTCTCTCTTTAATTTCTCCTCATTTTGGAGAGAAAACTTTTTGGTGAGCTCAAGAGAAAACACCCGGGCCCCACCATTTATTTTCCTTCTTCCCCACCCAACCAAACACACTCTAAAAAAGTTTTCCTTCCCATTTCCTCTCCAAAATTTTTCATCCACTCTATTTAACCTCAAAACAAACACACCCTTAAACAAGGAAAATGAATGAAATGAAATTAAATAATCTTGATTAGATATTTTAAAATAAATGAATGGAAATGAATGAATTCTAAGTAATTTTGTTTGGAAGTAACATAGGGTTAGAGAGAATGAAATAGAATCATTTTATGACAATATTACTATTCAACCCTTATTTTAAAATAGATGGTTGAATATATAGGAGTATTTTGGGAGTTTTAGTAAAAAATTCATTAAATCTAATTTTATTCCCTCCTATTCCTCCCAATTTTAGGAAAATGAAAATTTAAAATTTTAATGGAATAGAGAGGAATGAATGTTCCTTCCTACCAGTTCCATTCCATTCATTAAAACTCCAAAATAAGAGAAGGGAATAATATTTTAAAATTATTCTTTTTATTCTCTCCTCCTAAATGAAGGTTTAAGGTAATTGTTAATAAACCATTTTAGATTATATTTACGGTCGTATTAAGAAATTGTTTTATGTCAAATTTTTTACTAGCTTCCTATTGCTGATGGCCATTTTGGAAGCCCAAGTGGAAAGGAGAAGCCCAGCAACGCGGACAAGAAAGAGTTGGTAAATGGATAGAAAACTCATTAAGTTCAAGCTGCAGGAATAATGGATCACAGGCTCATGAGACAAACAAATGGGCCTTGAGGGGGTAAATGAGCTTAAAGAAGCCCGCAAAAAGAGAAAAGTAATCAATGGGCAATATATGATGTGAAAAAGAGAGAATGGGCCACGGCAGGCTCAAAGTAATAAAAGTAAAGAAAGTAAGGGGCTAATGGAAAGCCCATGAGCCCCAACGATGAGGGATAATGCAATTGGGCCGGGGAAACCCAAAGAACTCAGTAAAAGCCCATGGGAATACAAAGTCAAGAAAAGGGCCAAGGAAGCCCAAAGAAAACAAATGAGTTAGGGACGTCCAAGAGAAAACAAATGGGACACAGGAGTTCACTAGTGATGTAATAAAAGAACCAATGGTTGTACTGGGCCATTGGGAGAAGAATAAACGACAGGCCCAAAGAGGCCCAGCAGGATTAAGGCAAACAATTTCGTAGCAGGAATGATAGAATGGTATGGCAGGAAATGGTAGCAGGAAAAAAGGTGAGCTAAAGAAAGACAAAGCCCATCGTCAAGCAAGGCCCAGCCCCTAAGTGGGACAAGCCATAAAGGAAAGGAGAATAAGAAAATAGTCAAAAACGGACGGCAGACTGTACAAGCCAACCACGACAAACGCATGAGCAGCAGGCAGATTTTGGACATACATGGAAGAGAGGCATGCGTAAGGCCCAGACCTCACCAGCTTGTACCAAATCAATACAGGACATGGTGAGGTCATGGGTCAGAGGTAAGAGGGCATGGTTTGGCGGTGGGGAGAGGGGAAAAACTTATTTTGAGGTTCCTGTTCGGGCTCTTTTGGGGAAAGTGTCCTGCTGGGATGACATACCACCCAAAAGAGGTAAAACTGAGTTAGAATCACTAGGTGCATGCCATGAAGGATAGAGAGAGAGAAGACACCCACACCATAGCAGGGAAGGGTGCCACGGTAGACAAACAAACAAAATAGTTTTCTTTTGTTTGGTGATGGGGAGTGACATACAGACGGACCAATGGTGGTCAGCAGGTACACCTAAACCAGACAAAGGTGGTTAAGGGTTAAAATAGTAAAAACCGGTCATGGTAAGCACTATAAGAGGCCCTTGCCGTGTATAGGGGACAACGACATAAGCACCACGGTATTAAGAATTTGAAAACCAGGAAATAGGAAACAAGTATTAAGAAAAAGAGGAAGAAAGAAAAAAAAATAAAAAAGGAGAATATTAGAAGAAAAGGAAAGAAAAAGATAGAGAGTTAGAGTGGCATGCATGCACCAATAGGTTAATTCCTTTTCTCCCTCTCAAAGTCCTGCTTTCTGCCGGAAACAAAGGGTTCTCTTATGCACCAATCATTCTGGTCCGTTTCCCTCAAAGTGATTAATTTCCACAGCAGGATTTCCCTAGGAGATTATTCACTTTGAGAAAAGGCATTCTTCCCTCTCTGGTTTTGGTCCTGCAAATCAGACTTGATCTAATTTCTTTCTTCTTTTGATTAACCCATATACTACCCACTTATTCCCTTATTTTTTTTATAAAAGTAATTGTCATTAAACTGTGATTATCTTTTCTTAGTTAAGGATTATCTATTCACTTCAATTAAGAAGTCAAAATACTTTCTTTTATCTTATTATTATCATATCTACCTGCCACGACTCATCTAAAACAGTTCTGTCCGCCGTAAGCGTGCTCTTGGCAAACGAGGTATAATTTGCGCACAAGTCGGACCAAATTGAGTTGCAGTTGGACCGGTCTCTATTTCCTTACTCAAAATATTTGGGCTCAGTACCGCAGGAGGCAGCCCAGCCCGATTTAATCAAAAAGGCCCACTACACCTATCAAAAAAAATTATTAACTAGCTTTATAGGTGTGTGTGGAGCTAGAGAAACTAACTTTTTGAATTCTACTTATCACTTCAATAATATTTTTAGTTCCCACATCAATTTTTACCAATTTTTAATTAACCGGGCCCCACAATAACTCATTCTTAATGAGCACATTATAGTGTCTGTTAACATTTTCCAACTATTTTAAGAAAGTTTTGACACTACTTCTATGAAAAATATTAAAAACCGTTAAAAAATAATTACTTTTTTCTTTTCTCAAAAGAAGTTTCTAAAAAAATTTTCTAAACAAATATTCTTAAAGCATCAGTTAACTTTTCCTTATTTTTGTTAAGAATCTTGTAGTTTAAGTTTTAACTAGCCAGTATTTCTTAGTTTTTAAAGATATTTAGGATTTAAATTATTCCTCTCTATTGTAATATTGAATTATTAAAAAAAACATTGGCCCTAAAAGTTTAGATGTTTTCGTTTAGAATTTATATATCAAAAGTCTTATTTTGGCCATTTATATTTAATTTAATTTTCATATTGACTCTCCTGTTTATTTTTGTTAATAATCTAACCGATTAGTGTTTGTTAATAATTTAACCAATTAATGTCATTTATGTTGAATTGTTGTCCTACATTGTTTAAAAGAGTGTACTATGTATAGTATAAGTATAACTTGCTCCATTCTCTTTTAAATATTACCATGATTTTTTAATCATCTTTGTGATATGCCTTTGTAAGTTTGTGTTAGAATGTATTTTCTTCTTTCTCTTTCTCCGTAGTGTTTGTTTGTTTGTTTCTAATAAAAAAAAAAAAAAAATTATTTAATAATGAGTATCCATTTTAGAAAATTTCAAAAAGTGAAAAATATATATATATTTTTTCGTATCGTTCTTTAATTCTTTGTACGTAGTCGTAAATGGTCCTTTCAGTGCGGGTACCTGAGGACACCGGAGAGCTATTGTGGTTAGTACAATAACTTAAATAAATAGACAGGGTTAGCTGAACACTGAAGTCTGAACATTGATATCATCGATCCTTTTCGTGTCCAGATAGGTAGAGGATCCTTTTTTTTTAATGAACACGTGGGTAAAGGATCTGACAGTTAACACCGACAATTGCACGAGACTTGGGTGAATTGCACGGTGCTTTGCACAGCGGTTGGGCGAATTAAAAGCTTTTGCTATTATTCGATTCTCTCGTTCAATGGGGAAATCTTTTTTTTTTTTTTTTTTTTGGTTGCTTTGGTTGTCAGGGAAAACAAGTTTGAGACTTATTAGTTAAAACTATATTTTAATAAAAAAGAAAAAGCAATATTTGAAAGGAATTCGGATTTGATAGATGCTATTATAATTTTATACTCTACACCTCAATGTAGAAAAAAAAAAAATTAGTACTACAAAGTATTACACAACTTTATGCCACAACGGTGATCTGGTAATGGTAGAATACAAATAATGAAGAAAAAATAATAAATTTATGTGTAAGTAATAGATAATTATTCACAGTTTACCGCATAATAGTTGTGACAAAAAATTGTAGACTAGTTTTCAATGTAGGGTTCAAGAATTGGTCACATCAAATAAAAACTTATCAAGAAAAAAAAAAGCATCGGCCACTTTATCCAAGAAGAAAGGAAAAAATCCAAGTTTTTCAAAGGAATCTTGTTCCAATGTGCTGGCAAAAGCTATAATCATGTAATTTTAATGTCTAATTAAAGTTTTTTATTGTTGAGATTATCCAAAAAATCAATTAATATCTTAATTGTTTAGTTAATACGATAATAAAAAGTTATCATTATGAGAAATGACATACATAGTAAGAAAAGAAATTATTTACCCCTTCTAATGAGTGAATAATTTCTAGGCATTGTATATGTATACAATGAACCTCAAAGATAGTCCCACTACAAAAAGTAATAAACAAATAAATAAAACCCTCAGAGGTAGTTGTCCATTTATTAGGCTAATTTGGTTGAGTAAGGCTTGGAGGTACAACTTGTCTTAGTGCACACATGTGCATTGTATTCTCTTCAAACAGGATACAAGATGAAGAAGTAAGTTTTGTCCTTAATCTTATCCTTTGAACTAGAGCTGAAAATGATTTTTGATATAGTAATAGAATACGATGATAGGTCTATTTTAGTTATCTTTTATAATTGCTTGTTTAAAATTATTAAACTAAATTCGACTCTATCGAGAATGTTATTAAATAAAACATTTTGTTGCTTGCCTTTCTAGAAGAGATCATATGGAGGATTGAAGAATTGTTCTAAGGTTTTATTCAAGAGTCAATTTGGTCACAAAACACACTGGTTATCTATATAATAAACCTACAATTTTGTAATTTGACTTCATTCCTATAGATTACAGGTCTGCTCTACCTTAACGAAAAGGACTATATTTTTATTAAGGTTGGTTATCTTATATCGAGGGTAACTATGATAATAACTCTATGTCGATTATGAGGATAAATGCAAAGTATCAACTAGAACAGTGAAAATAACTACTCAACTGCCTTAAGAAATAAGATGCAAGTACAAAAACACAACTACCTACCAGTGGCGACTCCAGGAATTTTGTCCAAGATGTTCCTATTCCACTTTGAAAAAATTTCAGGTAATTTCGGTCTATTTCGGATGTTTCGGAACGTTTAGGTAAATACCGGCCGAAATTCAAGATTTGGCCAGTATGAAGTTTGTTCTTAAAAAAAAAAAAAAAAAATTCTTAAAATCAAAACAAATTTGCATTTTGTACACCAAAAAACCTCAAAAGGAAAAAAAAAATGAAATGAAATGAACAAAGGTACCTAACAATAAACTATAAGTTCATTTGAAATATTAATAAAATTATTAATTATTATTGTTTAGTTTTTTTGCTGAATAATATTTCAAATGAACTTATAGTTTATTGTTTAGTTGTTTCATAAATTTGTTTGTCTTTTATAAATTATAATTTGTTGTATTGTTGTTTCATTAATTATTAAATTATTAATTGTTGTTTAGCTTAACATAATTTAATTTGTTTGTCTTTTATAATGTATTGATTAATTATTTATACTGCTTTAATTATTGTTGTTTAGCCTAACAATAAACTATATTGCTTTAATTTGTTTGTCATTAATTTTACTGCTTTAATTTGTTATATTGTTTAGCTCCATGTGCACATTATACTAAAAGAGCCACTGATGTGCACATTACACATCCCATGTGCAGCACAATAATTAAAGCACTAAAGTAGTGGAATGTGCAGCCCGGCGCCATGTGCCCATCTGCCCCCACCCCACTCAACACACCAGCACGCCTTATGCCTAATACCCCCTGCCAATCAGAAAATTTCACAATCACACATTACACTAAAAGACAATTAATATCTCACCAACACCAACACACTACACACACCAACACCAATGGATAAGATAAATTGATAAAGCCAAATTCAAAAAGTCAAAAACAGGAAAAAAAAATTAATAAAGCTAAAGTTCGGCCAATCACAAATAGAGAGCGTTTCATTCATTTCATAAGAGAGAGAATTAGTCTTATTAAAGAATAAAGAGAGAGAGAGAGAGAGAGTTTCATTCATTTTAGTTCTGATAGAGAAAGAGACTGAGAGACTGAGAGAGAGTCAAAGAGAAAAAGAGAGAGAAGTTTCAAGTTAGCTTAGTAAAATGAAATACCTTGAGGGAGGGAGCACTGGAGCAGCCGAGTAGGGAGGCCTGAAGGCTGAGGTAGTGACGAAGCGACGAGAGATCTGCCGATCTCCATCCTCCGATGAGGGTTAGCGACAAGCAACGTGGAGGGGCGAGAAAGTGACCACGACGATCTGGACTGGGTCGATCCGATCCAATCTGGAGATTCTCCGACGACGTGACCGATCCAATCCCCGTCTGTTGGTTGGAGGCTCAAGTGACGTTGCTCTGAAAGTGAGGGACTGAGGCATTGCTATCTTTAAGTTTGCTTTAGGCCCTTTAGTGATTTTTTTTTTTTTTTTTAATAAAGCCTTTAGTGATTTCTGATTTAGACCTTTGTTGAGGTCCAAAAAAATCACAACACCCAGGCCCAAAGAAATAACACAAGGGGCCATAGAAAATGAAAAGAGGTGGTAAGCCCAAAAGGCTTGAAGCCCAAAAAACCATAAAAAAGATAAGCCCTAAAGCCTATGAGAAAAGAGAGAAGAAAAAGAAAAGAAGCCCAGATTGGAAGATTGGAGAAGAACTAGCATAAAAAAAGAAAACTGAGTCGGGATCCCCAGAGGCTACCAAAGGCTCAGGATCTGGGGATCCCCGAGGCGTGTAGTACAGCCAAGACAGGATTAAGACAGCTCAAAGGAAAAGCCAAGAGAACACAAGAAACAAAGGGTAGATACGTCCTTCTCAGGTACCAGAGATCCAGCAAGAAAAAGAAGAAAGTCTAGAATGACCTCTCAAATGAATGGTACCTTGGGGAACCAGAATAAAGGGTTATAAAAAGGGAAGTAGTAGCAAAAAACTTTCGAACCAGTAGAGTGGGATTTCGCCCATTTGAGAAAAAAAAGATAAAAAGAAAGGACGGCCAAAAGCTGAACCATAAGGGACGTGACATCAGAAACAAGTGCACTCCGAAATAGTAGTCAATCATAAGCTTTCGAAGAAACAACACCAAAAGGAAGAAAAAATGAGAAACAGGGAAAGCTCAACCTTCTAGACGATGGGTACAAAACGGGGTATGGTACCCAGGGGGTAAAACAGGGGAATCAAAAGTTTTTCCGGGATTCTAAAATAACACTATAAAAAGGGGGGAAAGCAGCCGGCAAAGAGGAGGAATGATTGTGAAGAAAGCAATAGAAAATTACAACAGAATCATTGAGAAAGTTCTGTCAAGAAAAACTCAGAGAAATTAGTAAACTATCTCCCGGTATCCCAAAAATAGCCATTATAGCACATACTCGGATTTAAAAAGATTCAAACTTTGCAAGTCTTAGAGGCTTGAATAGTCATCTAAGTCTGTAATTTTTGAGCTTACTTGAACCTTATATCACGTCTTAGTGAGCACACTGTAATCATAATAAAGAAAATTTAATGAAGTATTTCTTATTAATTTGAGAATCCCTAACCATTACTTTGTGTATTTCCTTATTGCTTTGTATTCCTTTTGCTGTTTTGATTGTTGTTCAATACAAATATCCTCGTTTGCTAGTTTATGTGTATTGTAGGAAGCATGCCTTGTTCACCGCAGCTAAAGGGCTGTTTAAGAACCAAAGCCCAATCCACCAAACTATAATCATTTGACCCAGGATCCTTGGGCCTGTGTGCTAAAAAAAAGCACTCTCACAACCTTTAGGGACTAAGGCGTTGCTCTACTTTTTTTTTTTTTTTTTTTTTTTTTTTTTTGAGAATCCATGGGTTTGCTATCTCTGTAATCTATTGGACTTGCCGTGGGCTTGGCTCTATTACAATTTTTTTTTTTTTGGCTTTTTTTTTTCTTGAAAATAGAACAAATATATATATTTTTATTTGAGAGTGTTCCTAATAGAGAGCAAATATAAAAAAATTTAAAAAAAAAAATTAGGTTTTTTTTTTCAAGTCAGGGTATTCCTGGGAACACCCTGAGTTGCACATGGCATCGCCACTGCTACCTACACTAAACAACAATGAAAATTAAACTATCGAAACTAACTTTCATATAGGACATAGAAATTACAGCAGCACGAAGTAATAGATCTAATTAAGAAGAACCTACAAGATACAAAGTTCCTTGCATCAACACCTTAATATACAGAATGCTAAACTAAGAAATACAAGTGAAATAAAACAAAACAAAAAAAGTTTGGGATGTGTCTTTGCTTGGGATATGAGTCTCTATTTAAGCTTGAGATTTCAAATTTTTTATTATTATTATTCATAACGCATAAAACTTTGTGTGGATTTTAGTTAACTCAACTAGTAAAGTCTCTGATGATTGAGTAAGAAATCTGGGATTCATTCCCCGTCTACATAAAAAACTAATTGGTGTCTTGATCTGATAATAATAAAGAGTTATTATCAGAAGTAGACGTCATAAGTTGAAACTCTCTCCAAAGAAAAGAAAAGAAAAGAAAAGAAAAGAAAAGAAAAAAAAAAAAAAAAAAAAAACTCATAACGCTTTATCATCGTTGAGTTATCATCACACATCGATTTCTTTTTTTTTGAATTATGATAACCGTTAGTACGTACTACACTTCTTATGTGTTTAATGAGAAGTGTCACATTATCATCACATTATGAGCATGCTACACTATTACTACTGCAACCTTCTAATATTTATTGCGCGTTTTGTTTCCTCTTGGTATTGAGGTGAATGAATGTACGAACAATAAACAATGGAATTTCCATTTAAAAAAAAAAAAAAAAAAAAGAACAAAGTTTCTCTGCTTCAAACTCCTCATATATCTTTATATTGAATGTGAATTTTGAAAATCTCACCATTGGATTGGATATTCTTGTTATATCCTTCATGTTTGCAAAATTTCAAGAAAATCAAATATCAATTGCTATATCATCAAACAAATATTAAAATTTTAAGTTTTTGTGATCTAAAATTGTGTATAAAAAATAAGTTTATTAATTGTATAAAAAAAATATCCAATTTGAACGAAATTTGATATGCATGTTAAGGATATATAGAACATGAAATTTAACGATCGGATTTTCAAAATTCACAAAAAATATATATATATATATATATATATAAATAAGAAGTTTAAAGAATTTTTCTAGAAATTTATGATGCTAAGCTAATACAAGCCCATCAACCACAATAGAGTTTTGGATTGGATATCGGATTGGTTATAATTAGCCAAAAAATGGGCCCATATTGGGCCAACCTAAATTCAAAAGATAACGTTAGCCGATGCTAGTTAAAGCTCCGTGTGACAGTAAAAAACTTTTGAGTTTGACTCTAGAACTAGAACTAGAACTAAACAACATAGGAGGAAACCAATGCTTTGTCAGTTGTCACTTTGATGTAACCGACATTTTTGCCATGGATATTTGCCACATACCGTACCGATTTTCGGTAACTCCGTTTGAATTCAGCCATGTCCGGAGAAATTTCTGTCTTCCAAGGTCGCGAACGACACCGTTTTGTCCACGAATACCGGTTGCTAGCAGCAATTCACTCTCCGAGACCGATTCATCGGAATCGAAATCTCGGAACCGGATGTTCATTCTAGGGATGGGTTTCGTCGGACAGTTCTTCTTTCAAGCTCTCAAGAATCAAGGATGGTACTTTACCTTACCTTTCTTTTCCATGAATAACTTGTTCGTATTTTCATTTTATATTTATACTATTTTGGATGCGTTTTAACTTTTAACAAATTTGAACAATAGGGCTGTCTCTGGGACTTGCACAAGTATTACGAAGAAGAAGCAGCTTGAAGAGAAGGGTTTTGATATTTACCTTTTTGATGCAAATCAACCAGAGTGAGTTTGTATTTACTGTTTTTATATATCTTTTTAAATTTTGCGTTTTGGCTTATATTGGCACCTATTTTGTTTTTGTTTTTCCTTAGACAGAGCACCATTGATTTAATGAAATATCATACTCACCTTCTTGTTTCAATCCCTCCTGTTGTGGGTATTGGTGACCCGGTACGCTTAAAGTAATTGTCGTTTTTTTTTTTTTATAGACTGCTGAATTGATTATTTACTTTTTCATGATCTTTTTTTATATGAGTGATTTTGGCCCATTGTTTTTGTTACCAACTTTGTAGATGCTTCAGCATGAAGAACTTCTGAGGAGTACACTAATGGATGGGAATCTTCAATGGCTTGGTTATTTGTCATCAACTAGTATGTCCATGTCTATATCCAAATTACATTTACATATTGACATGATTATGAAACCGTTGTGTGTTTTTGGTAATCAAATATCGTACTCACCTCGTTGTTGTTGTGTTGTGTCTATTGATCTCAATATGAATAAGTGATCTATCCTAAAAATTAAAATAGTCTTATAATAGCAGATAGGGTTTTGAAATCTGCAAAATCCCCACATTCCTAATAAGCACTTTTGATGCATTCAAGTCTGTTGTTTTTGTAGCAATTCCATTGTTAGTGATTTAAACTCAATATCTTTTCATCAACTTGATTTTAGTTTATTCTGTTGCTTATGCTAGATGCCATATGAAAATAGTTAATTTCACAACTTGCAGATTTAATGGGAATTTGATGCCTGTGTAAATTATTGAATGAGAATCATTAGTTTAGGTGGAAATGGCACTTTGTGTCCCATGTCTTATCTATGTTCATATTTCTTAGCTTTCCCCTCTTAACTATGATCGCAACTACATCATAGTTTTTTATTTTACTTATAAGAAAAACTATGATGTAGTTGCAATGTCTCCTCTAAACTTCAAAACTGAGCAAGTCTCCCTTAACTATTGTTAATAGGCACTTTGTCACCTGCCATTAGGATTTCTGTGAAATTTAAACGAAGGATTCAATTTTTTTCTTAGACATGTCTTTTGAAATTTTTTGATGCTTTCGTTAAATTTAACGGAAATCTTAACAACGGGGTTAAAATGCTTATTACTAAAAGTTAGTGCGCGGGGGGGGGGGGGGGGGGGGTTTACAATTACGCTTATGTGGAGGAAAATGAAAAAGACATAAAACATTTGTTAAAAATGAGGAGAAATGACAATTGCTATACTTCATGTTTCTACTAGACACCATCTTACCACAATAAAGAAATTAAGTTGACCCACCACAAAACTATATTGGTAGCACTTTTATGATTGAATATATGCATCTTTCTTCAGCATGAATAAGACACATACACACACACACACACACACACTGTGTGTGTGAGAGAGAGAGAGAGAAGTATCAATGCTTAACAGTAATCAACTTCAGAACTCGTGTTTTTTTCAACTCCTACTCTTTCATCCTTGGATCCAACTGTTTTTCAATTTTATTTTTCTCTAAAGCTCCTGAATGAGATCTTTGATGCTGGAGAAATTGCTTGTTTGGCAGGTGTTTATGGAGATTGTGGTGGTGCGTGGGTAGATGAGGAGTAAGCAAGTGAATCTAAAATAACCACTTAAGCATGCAAACTCGTGCACATGCACTGACATCAATTGTCCCTAAACATGTGTGTATTCCTATGGCAGTTATCCTACTATCCCTACAAGCGAGTTGGCTAACTTAAGGTTAGTTGCTGAGAAGAGATGGTTAAATCTGGGTGATGATCTCGGGCTCTCAGCACAAGTATTTCGGCTTGGGGGTATCTATGGCCCTGGTAGAAGGTTGTAATGAAAATTAAAGTATGACGAAAATTTGCTGCCTCTTATATTGAATATATATGTAGTTAGTACAATCACATTGTCAGTTTCTCATTGGAATTTTACTACAACATATTCATTTAGCCATGATGTCCTCATGCTATTAAAATTTTTCCCTAATTAAAGTCCACACTGAAATGTTGCCAGTATCATTTTGCATGACCATCATAGAAAAGGTTGATACATATCCATATTGACCTATGTATTTCCTGTTGGCTTATTAATAATCATTTTTTCCTAGAACCTATGCTCTGATAGAGTTCAAAATTGGTTTAAAATTTTCACACTAAAGGTTGATGTTTTGGTGAACTACTTTTCCATTTCAGTGCTGTTGATACAATAATTAAGCAAGGAGCTCTGTCAGAAAGTCAGAAAATGAGAGTATCCAGGCAATACACATCCAGAATTCATGTTGAGGACATTTCTCAGGCACTCAAGGCCAGTATACATGCACCTTCTCATGGGTAGGTTACAGTCTTCAGCCTTCCTATACTCAATTCTACTTTCTCATACATTATTCTGGTTGTGAGAGATTGCTACAAATACAAGTGTATTAAAGAATTTCCTTCCGGACTAGTTTCATTCTTAACAGGAAAAGAAAATGTTATGTAATAAAAAAACTAAACTCCCACTTTCAAGGCTTACACTATGCAAGGCATATTTGTGAATATGTTACTCTTTTTAACCTTCTGTCAGAGGTGAATTCCCCTGGAGTACTCAGCATTTGGTTCTGATGGGTGGGGACAGTTGAACATAGATTTTACTGGCTAGAGTGAGTCCAAAGGGCTTTCTTTAGAAAGGTTCCCTACGTTATCCGGGAAAAAATAAATCAATGTGTATGTGGCACACATGCAACATATATTCTTATGCACATGTTTTTTAGTTAGCCATGTATTTTGATAGACATGTTTCTTAGCAGCTCAGGTCCAAAGTTTGTTTTAACTTAACCAATCTACATTTAGAACATGTAACATGTTGTCTAGTTTGGAACTCCGTAGACATGCTTTGATGCACCTGCACGAAAATTACGTGGGGGCACGAGAGTTTTTGGGTAATTCTGGTGTTCATATTTTTGAGTGGCATGAACTATTTGTTAAATAGTGACTGCTTTCACTTTTGTTTCCCTTTTATTTCTGAACTCCTTTAATAACAATATCTTCTCATTCTCTTCCAATTTCTAAGTTTAAATCTTTTCAACCTTGCCTGTTAAAAATCTACTTGCTTTGGAAACAATTTTCTTATTTACTGCCTTTGATTTTCGTTTTTAGGAAAGTTTACAATATTGTCGATGATGACCCAGCCCCTCGGGAAGAAGTTTTTGCATATGCAAGAGACTTGGTTGAGAATAAGTGGCCTGGCCAGATCAAGCATTCCACCAACGAATCAGAATCATTTATAAAGAAGGGTAGTCCAAGGGGTGCGAAGCGAGTTTCCAATGCTCGTATGAAGAAGGAACTAGGAGTGAGGCTTCTCCATCCAAATTATGGATCAGGTTTGCAGAGCATTATCAACCATATGGAGCACCACGAAACCTATCCATCTTCCCTTCCTTAATGTAACAGTGGGGATATATCTGATTATTTTCAGCTGGCAAAAATCACAACCAAGAAAACACAGATATGTGCCCTGGCAACACCTTTGTCACTCCAAATTCCTTATTTTTAGTCTACATCTATGATACCCAAACTGCCCCGCCAAAATGTCTTTTGAACTTAGAAGTTAACTGTTAAAATCCTAAAGAAAGAAAAACTTTGTAGAGAATGTAAAGAGATGCAAAAGGCGAAAGCAAAGAGGAAAAAAAAAAGAAGATAGGTTACATCCTGACGGCCTACATCCAAGCCTTAGACAACTATATCTTTTTTATTATCTGTGTGTAATACAAAGAACCATAGTAGGGTATACTACAAGGTCCAGGGTTAGGTGTATATGAGTTTTACACTATATTAGGTCATTATATTTAATAAACATAAACCCAATAACAATATAGATCACCTTTGTTGCAAAGGTGTGGACTTGCTAACTTGTGCGCTTAGAGTAAGTATTGTATAAGACGGTCTCATGAGACCTATGTCTCAATGACATGTGGGTTCCAATATTAGGTCATTATATTTAATAAACATAAACCCAATAACAATATAGATCACCTTTGTTGCAGACGACCATGTTGACTTGCTAACTTGTGCGCTTAGAGTAAGTATTGTATGAGACGGTCTCATGAGATCTATGTCTCAATGACATATGGGTCCAATGTGCGTGGGACTCACATGTCATTAAGACATAGATCTCATGAGACTGTCTCATACAAGAATTTTCCGTGCGAGTAATTATTGTATGAGACGATCTCATAAGACCTATGTCTCAATGACATGTGGGTCCAATGTGTGTAGGACTCACATGTCGTTAAGACATAGATCTCACGAGACCGTCTCATACAAGAATTTTCTATGCAGGGAGTAAATATTGTATGAGACGATGTCATAAGACCTATGTCTCAATGACACGAAGTACAAACTCACACATAGACGTTGACTTCTTGTCCATACAAACCAAAAACCATATACAAAGCATCTAGGATTCAAATTTTCCACAAAAATCAATTGATCTCTTGGTCTGATAATATAGAACAGTCATTATAGAGGGTCATGGGATGAAATTATATTATCTATTCAAAACACAAAAGATTATCCACATAAATGATTTGTGCAATACAGTTGGCTGACTGGTACAACCATAGAGAGGACTCTTAACTTCATGATGTTCACAATGTTATGCTGTAGCTCTTTTAAATTTTTGGGTTCAAATAGCTTTTAGGCGACATTTTTACTAGTCCTCTTCATCAATTTGTAGTTCACCATTGCAGCAATTTTGTAGAACCAGAAGGCACTAACCAGAAGCAAGCTCAATGCCATTGCCTAGACAACGTAGTGAACACACATGAATTATTAGAGGAAGTTAACAGCCAAACAAAACAAGTTCAGAAAAGAGGAATTTTTTTTTTTTGGGGTTCACAGACTAGTTAAATTTATATTCACCTCTTTATAGAACATAGCAACATACCTTTATGACAAATGGATTGTTAGCAGCCACAGTCAAGTAAGTGATATAAGACCCACAACCCATCCTGGCGAATGTAAATATCGCTGCAAATAGAATCTGCGCAAATACCAAACTTTGCAATGACCATGATGGATATCTAAGTCCATTTAAAAAGTGATGTTTGCCGGTCTTTGTTTAGTGTATTTAGATGGATTGCATTTAGATATGAGTGATGTAAAAGGTACTAAGAATTTTAGGGCAAAACTAAGGTATATTTGTTTAGGTGCATAAGTGATGCATTAGATTCTCCAATTGAATTCAAACATTTGAATATATTGATAAATAAAACACAAACCGTGTTATCTTTTTTAAGGACAGTTAAATTTGATGCAATTATATATTGTGAAACTTTCTTTTGTATATAGTTTTATTGTTCTTTAACTTGTACCTTAAAGATGCTCGTTAACAAAAACCTTTACTAAATTTTACACTGCCCTTGATTAGAATGCCTTAAGTGAAATCCAAAATCAACATTAAGAACATCGTATCCTAATATTGCAAAACGAAGTTCTACTCTTAGCACAAACTATAGAAAAGTTGGTACGGGCTCCCAAGAATGAACTCACATCGGCCACCAGATTAAGGTCCGTGTCTTTGTAACCAAGCTCTTTGAGAAGCTCTCTCAAGTGGAGGAAAGGACTGGAGATTTCAGATACCCATAATGCAGCCACCAACTCTGATCCAGACTACATAGAAAAGAAAGGTGTGATAATACTTGCTAACAAAAGCCTAAGAAACTGTTTGCAATTAATAGAAATGATAAAACTATTGTCTTTCTTCTAAGAAAATTAACATCAATTAAATCGAAATTTAAGGAAGAGCATGGCATTGACCTATAAAGGGGAATTAAAAGTTTTTAAAAAAATTAAAAAAAAAAAAAAAAAAAAAAAAAAAGAGTTTGAGTTTGCAATCCCAATCCAAAGCTTTTACAGTTGTGCAGGGATTAATATCTAGATTAAATTACTTTCCTAAAAAACAAATCTAGATGAAATTACTAATTTTCTTCTTCAAAAATATAGAATAATGTTCAATTTGGGTTCTGAACTATTAATAGTGTCATTTAGTCCCCAAACTTTCAAAACCAAGCCAATTTTATCTAGAGTCAATTTTATTTTTAATCTCCCCCTTGAAATTTTAATTAAATTATCAAATATGTTAAATGAAACATAAGAAAAAAAGGTTATTACAGAAAGTATATTTTTTTTTAACCAAAAAAAAAGTATAAATTTTTAAATAGATCAATTTCAATTATTGATTTCGTTGTAATTTAAATGAACACGAGACTCAAAGATGAAATTGACTTGATTATAATAGTTGATGGATTAAATAACACAACTAATTTAGTTGAATGACCAAATTAAACTTTACCCAACAATTGAAAACCCAAATTAGTAATTTAACCTATAAACAATACTTTTTTTGGATTAACAATTGGATCATGTGTAACTGAGAATTTTGATAATAAAATCTTTTGTTAAAGTCAGATCATAACTCACCCTCAAAAAAAAAAAAGGTCAGATCATAACTCATAACTCTTTAATGAACTTCCAAGTGAACCTTTACCCTATCTTTAAATGAAGAGAGATGATGGAAAAGGAAAGAAGGAAAAGTGAAGGTGGCCAGAATGTACTAAATCTGAGTATATTTCAATTGTGTACTACTCTGCAAACAAGGACAAAGCCACATAGGGCCTAAGGGGCCCCTAGTCCATGAATTGCAGTTGTTTTTTTTTTTTTTTCTTTTTTTTTTCAATATTTATTAGGGTCTAATTCAAATTGAGCTCGAGGAAAATAAAATTTGCCCTCCCCCTCTACAAATCAATATAAACAACATCGCAAATCAACCCAAATAGATGCTTATTTGGGTTTTCATGACTTCTATTTTATATTTCGGTCCCTTTAACTCAAAATCATGGTTCTGTCCCTGATTATGCATCTTTCCTTTTATTTTAAGCACCTGCTAATACAATATTAACGCTATACATTATCAGCCCAAGATAATCAAAATGTAAAGATTAATACCTTGTTATAGGCTAGGCCGGCTCCCATTCCAACAATGCTGACCAGATGGTGGATTGAATTGTCAAGTTTGAATTTTTTGTTAAAGAGGGAACATACCAAATCATAGATCATATAAGAAAGGGTCACTGCTAGAGTTTGCATCTGCTCAACAATCAAGTTCCCACCATCAAAATGAGAGTTGCTAAAACACAACAATCACTAAATTTAAACTAGGCTCTCAAACAGAATTCCCACATTAGAATTTGTTCAAGATCTCAAAAAGAGAGACTAAAGTGTGAAAAATTCTAAGAGATTTCAAAGAAAACAACCCCATAAATTAGGAAGAATAAAATGACAAACATGTTAGATAAAATACCTGCTTTGGAGAAGATTTTGAAGCCAAGGGACAAACTGGGCACCTCCAATCTTGAACAGAGAGAGAGGCTAATATTACAGCTAAAGTTGCATGAATTGTTGAAACAATTCGGTTGCTGAATTCAAATGAAAGCTTAGAGAAGACCCTCCTTGTCAACAGAAATATTGTTGACCATGAAATGACTCCAACTACAACTAAATTCATAATATTGTCTTCCATTCTGTCCTTCCCTTAACAGAATTTGGTTTCAAATGAAGGTAGCCAACTAAAAATATTTCAGAAACAAAAGAAAGAAGTCAATTGGTTTCAAATGAATGCACGTACATGCATTAGCATTTGATACTTAGCAATATTTACTTGAACTTTATTGATTCGTGGCCACAGTTAGATTTAGGTGAAAGTAGGTTGGAGTTTTATGATGGTATCAATGGTCTAGACCAACAATTTACTTTCTAAAACGTAAAAGTAAAATCGATCTGACAGTGTTATAAAAAAAAAATAATCCATCTGATAGCTAAAATTTATTGGTGTAGGGCATAGCGACGATCGGTAAAGGGAAATTACCGTTGGGAAGACATTGACCTTATTAAATGTTTTTCTTTCATTCATTCTGGAAATTTTTAAATCAAGGCATGTATGTAGGTGAATCATTTCCGCTACACGAGACACAATAGACATTCATGGCAAAGCACAAAAGTGTATTCTACTCAACCCAAAAAAAAATATTTGCTATGACACCAAAAATTTACAACTTTTGTCACCATTCACAACTCACAATACAGAATAAAAGTAGTGGGTCCATTTTTCATTACTCACAACTAACAACGTGACAAACTGTAGTAAAACTCAAATAAATTTTTGTAATCCTTGCTCGTTCTATTCTTTCTTTCTTTAATTCTTTGTTTGTTGATGGTCAGTTCTATTTCAGGTTTCACGAGATTGGTGAGCTATATGGTTCGTACGACAATTAGGCCTTAAAATAAATTTTTTATAAAAAAAATAAACGGACCAAGAAACTTCTTCTTCATTTTTTTTTTTTTTTTTTTTTAGAATGAACAGAACAAGTGTTGGATGCATGAATATAATCAATCCTTTTTTTTCGGTCGGTAGGTAAAAGCGACCCATTAGTATGAAATAACAATAAACTATTGTTTTGGGGTTGGGCGAATTAAAAGCTACTGCTGTTAGTACTGCTCATTGGAATAAATTCAGACACGACAAAACGGATGGGTCAATTGGATCGTGGGTGAAAACGGATTCGGTCAATCGGATTGTGGGTTAAAACGAATCATTTTAAGTAGGTTAAAATGGGTCCAGATCAATCGGGTTATGAGTCAAGTTGGGTTGACCCGATTTTTCACATGAATTTTTTATTTTTTATTTTTTATAAAGAAAATAACATGTATTTGTCATTTGTAAAGTCATGCAACAAATTACTTGATATAAAATGCATTACTTTGAATTCACCATTTATATCAAGAATGAACTCAGTTAAACTTATTAAGACTTATTCAATAATTATAAAATTATACAAATCTTAACATTGCTATCTTAAATAAAATAACACAAAGATAAGTAAAACAAAAACACAAATTTTATTTCTACACAATATCAACATCCCAAAATATAAAACAAAATTACAAATAACTTATTGGATAACTCATTTTGACAAAGAATAAAAACATATAAGAAATTTACAATTTTGAAAATTAAGTTTATAGTCTATTATCAATTGTGGTTGATACTCTATTTCAATTTGAGATATGCATTAAAAATTGATTGTTTACTTATTTATACATGGTCTTTTATATGAATATTATATCATTATTAAGCAACACCCATTCCAAGAAATATCATAATTTATTTTGAAAAGCTGTTTATTTTGGACATAAATTGTTAAAAAATAAGTATAAACATTCATAATTTATGCTAATTTGATACTTTTGCTTCACTATTTTTACATTTGTGAATGTTTATCACACATGTCTACAATTTTAAATCTATGTTTTTAATTCTACTATAACCAGATTATCTTGGCATGTACTTTGTTATTTGATATCTAAAAATCTTGACTCATTACAGAATGCTTAACCATTCATTTTTCAATTAATTTGCATGCAATTATGTAAATGTCTTAATTGTTTCCTTAAACCTCACAACAAATAATTAAACCAATATTATCTTAATTTTTTTTTTACCAAAAAAAAAAGTTTTAAAAAATGGTTCGGGTTGGGTTGGGTCGGGTCACGGGTCAACCTGTTTTTACTTTGGGTCAAAAAAATCGAGTTCGAGTTGAGTATTTTTCAGGTCGGGTCAGAAAATTATTAACCGTTTTGCCATGTCTAAGTAAATCTATGAATTTTATGAAGATTGCCACCATTATATATTTACATGTAAGCCCAATGGTTTCACACACGATAAATGTTAAACCAAGTGTGTGGTGTAAAGAGAAAAAAAAAAGGAAATAAAACGTTATAACTATAAATTTTGCGAAAAGATAGCATCAACGTCAGGATGGCCGAGTGGTCTAAGGCGCCAGACTCAAGTTCTGGTCCTCTAACGAGGGCGTGGGTTCAAATCCCACTTCTGACAAAATTTATGTTTTTATTTGTTTTTCTGTTTTCTTGTATGGGCCTGAGAAACTTTTGGTACTTTTTCATTTTTTTCTAGTTGGAAATATGGGCTTGTAATTGTATATCATATTATTTTCATTTTCTTAGGAGGATTGGTTGGAAAATATGGGCTTGTATCATAATATTCTCTACCCTAAAAGTTTGGGACGTGTCCGCATAATTAAAAACACCATTCATGTTCCTCAAAAAAAAAAAAAAAACACCATTCATTATTGGACCTATCAAAAGTGGATAATTTGATCTATATGGACTCAGTTGTGTAGTTAGGATTTTCTTTTTCTTTTTCTTTTTTATTGCAGTGAAGTTAGGATTTGAAGCGGGCGAGGGATGATGGAGTGTACGGCTGGCGGAGGGGGTTTTAATCTAAGACCATAGTGGAAATTGGACTAGAGGTTTCACTTGCTTCATTGCCGTAGTATTTAGTGTTGAAGCAGAACTTTGGGCCTAAGGGATGGTCTAATATTGTATATTAACTTGAACTTGCTAGCAGTTGAGTTAGAACTTGATGCAAATGTCGTGCTTGGTTGGGTTTCTGGGAGTTTCAATTCTAACTTATATCATTCTTCTCTTATCATAGACTACAGAACCTTAATTAACCTAATTTCTCAAGTGAAGATGAAGCATTGCTTTCGTGAAGTTAACAAGTGTACGGATTTCTAGGGCCAACCCAAGCGTTTCTGAGGCCTAAGACGAAATTTTCAAATGGGGCCTTTATGTTATCGCTTAAATAATATTTAACTAGCATTTTATATAATAATTTTTTTTTAAATCCATTCTTTTTACTCTTTAATATGATTTTCTTTTTTTGAGAAAATACTAAAGTTATAACAAATTTTACTATAATCTGGTATTGTAATGAATGTGATCAATGATATAAGGCTTACAAAAATACTAGAAATATTATAAAATTTACAACATGATAATTACAAAAATATATCACCAATCACAAATATTCATTCAAAAATGCTTTTAATAGTTTGTTGAAATTCACCTATCATATTCATTGTCATATCAAATTATAAAAGTTATGGAGACCACCACACACCTTTGGTGCAATGATCACTTCACAAATATAAGTTCTTGTGAGATATGTGGGGCAATGGCCGAGATTTAAGTCTTTAGAAGAGATTTCGCACACATATACACTTAGATTAGGCTAGACTATAATTTTAATCTTGTATAAAAATAATTAAATAAATAAAATTTATGTAGTAAAATTTATAGTATTTTTAACATTTTCCTATTTGAATCACTTATGATTAGTAACACGTTTATTTGTAAGACCTATTTATTTAAATTTGTCTTATCTCTATCTTTAGCATTACTTAATTCTTTGAACCTTCTTAATAGTAAAAAAAAAAAAAAATGTAAACTAAAATGTTTTAGTATCTCCTAAAATATATATATATATAATAAATAAATTTCCCCCATCTTCTCTAGTAAGGGGGCCCTAGGCAATGGCCTAATTGGCCTAAGCCTAGGACCAGCCCTGGGACTTCTTGGCTAGAAAGAGATCGAGCTCTAGTCATGATTTATTACTTTTTGATAGTCTGCCTCTGAACATATTTATGTTGTTATTTTATGGCAATGCTAGGTTATATTATGATGGGCAGCAACCTCTGTACGCTGGAGCAATTTAATTTTTGTTAATGCATTTTCCATTTTTACCAAAAAAAAAAAAAAAAAAAAAAAAAAAAAAAAAAACTAAAACTAAAAAGATAAGAAAGAATTTCTACGGACAGTACTGTCCTTGCCTACAAAATGGTCATCTACCAATGTTACGACTATAGACACATGTCCTTGTAGTACAATAGATGCTAAAATGCAAAAGAATAAATAATAATGGTTATTTATTCTTTTTTGTTACTATTTTTTTTTTTATAGAGAATTTTAACTTATGGTATTCGGTCTTGATAATAGTTTTTATCATCAGACGAAGATATCAATCAATTTTTAGTGTAAGCGGGAATTGAACTTCAAATTTCTTATTCAACCATTAAAGTCTTTATCAATTGAACTAACTAGAACTCACTTTTTTTTACTATTTAGAATACTTGTCTAGTACTTGTTGATTACAAGAGTCCGTTCATCATGCACAGCTATCCATTTACTATTTATATAGGGGTCTACAAAACTTTTTTCTATACAACACTTGTTTGGGATTAATTTGAAAAATAACAAGTTATTTATGTGAATGTTATATGATATTTAAAGGTAAGAAAATTCACAATAAAATTAAATATTTATTATGTTCCACTTATCTATTAGGGATTTTTCTCACATGAATAATTTAAAATTAAAAAAAAATGGTCAAATATGGAAGTAAAAAACCTTTCCAAATCCCAAACCCAAGCACTTTTAATATTTTACACAGTGGACCGTATTAAATACTGAGAATTTCATCCCAAATCTATCTTATTCATATTTGAAAAAAAAAAAAAAGGCAAAAACCTGGATTCTCCATTATGGGGAGAATCAAGGTTCAAATCCCCCCTTCTTTCTTGTTGTGACTATCGGTTTTTTTTTTTTTTTTTTTTTAATTTTAAAATTCAAATCCATCCCAAGTTTTTTTTTTTTTTTTTAAGAGAGAGTTTTAACTTATGACTTCTGCTCCTGATGATAACTCTTTATCATCAGACCAAGACACCAATCAGTTTTTGATGTAGGCGGAGATTGAACCCTAAATCTCTTATTCAACCATCAGAGATTTTACCAGTTGAGCTAGCTGGAACCCACAATCCATCCCAAACATGATTGTTTTATCTTACCATGAATCAGGCCAAATGAGTCAACTTAGTAGAAATTGAACACTTAAAAATACTATTTAACTACATTTAAATATTAATTAACATTGATACACTAAATTAAGTAGTATTTTGTCAAGCATATTGTTGCTCAATGACATTGTATGATCTCTTAAATGAGGATAACCAAGGTTTGAATCCCCACTCCCCCACATGTAACAATTATAGAAAAAAAAATTAAAACTTTAAGAGAAAAATATTTCACACAAAAAAAGTAATTGCCAAAATCATCTTAGAACATTTGTTCATTTTTCATGGTTTTGAAGGGGAATGGAAACATGTAAGAACTCTTGAATAGAAATTGAAAATGGATGTCCTTTGAAAATAGTAAGATCCTTGGCAGAAGAAGAATGGGTTGATTGTGGGGAGCCGTGCTACCAAGATGTGGTTACTCTTCTAAGAACATCAAGGGCCTGTTTGGTATGCAAACTCAAATAATAGTTTCCAGTGTTTAAATACTGAAAACTGTGAGCCCCAAAAAAAAAAACTATGTTTGGTAGGAGTTTTTTTTATCAAGAATGTTTGAGTTATAGTTCTCAATTTAGGGTGTTTAAAACATGTATTTTGAAAACTTACTATACCAGTTTTTAGTTTTCAAGTAACGTGTTGCTGAGAGGTCTTTTTGTAAATAAGTTGAAAATCGTAAGACCCATTGTCAAGACTAAACTCTTTTTCTTTTCTTTCTTTTTTTCCTACGGGCCCACCACTTTGTTGTTCTCTCTCTCTCTCTTTTTTTTTTTCTTTCTTTTTCTATCTCCTTAAATAAAATAGCATTATTTCCTTACTTTAAAAAAAAAAATGCATACACATACCAAACACACAATTACGTTTTTTCATATTTTAAAATATGTTATTTGAAATATGGTACCAAACACATTTTTTGCATTATGAGTATTTTAAACACGTATTTTCACAACACTTTTTAAATTTTATAATTTTCCCATCATTTTGAACAACAATACTTAAGCATCAGTGTACCACTACCAAACAAGCCCCAAGATGTCCTCAAGGTCACCCCTAAAATTACGTATGCTATAGTCTTCTATGTACCCTATTTTTTGTGTAAATGAAAATAATAATGAGGTAAGCTAGTAATATAATGATATTAGGTGTAAAATCCAAACTTTAGTGGGTTTAGCAATTTTTTAGAGTCTTCATGGTGCATAAGGAAGCTTGAAAGGAGCAAAATGAGAGATCATCCAAAGATGTGTTATGGTCTCCCCCTCCAAAGAGCTAGATCAAGCTAAATTTTGATGCTGCAATCCATGAAGAGAAAACCATAGTTGTAGTTATGGGAAGAGATACAGCTGGCAACCTTCGTTGGCATGGTCAGAGCAATTTGAGTGTAAAATCCAAACTTTAGTGGGTTTAGCAATTTTTTAGAGTCTTCATGGTGCATAAGGAAGCTTGAAAGGAGCAAAATGAGAGATCATCCAAAGATGTGTTATGGTCTCCCCCTCCAAAGAGCTAGATCAAGCTAAATTTTGATGCTGCAATCCATGAAGAGAAAACCATAGTTGTAGTTATGGGAAGAGATACAGCTGGCAACCTTCGTTGGCATGGTCAGAGCAATTTAAGAGTGGAAATTTCCTACTAGGGGAAGTGAGAGCAACTTGGTATGCCATGAGGTGTGCTATGAATGAAGGATTTCATAATATAATCTTGGAGGGAGATGTCTTGAATGTCATTAAACCGCTGAAAAAGTCAGATATAACCCTGCATTGTAGTATCAGGTCTATTTTAGAAGATATTTTATTCTTTGCTAATTGTTTTTCAAATGTTGAATTTGCTTTTGTTCATAGAAAGGGTAATGTATCTACACATTTGCTCGCCCAATGGGTAGATCTTGTAAATTGATCTAGGCCGATTCTCATCTCCAATTTGCCTTCTCATGTTTCTTAGGCCTTTGTTAGAGATGGGTCTAGAACCAATCTTTTTGTTTCTCCCCTGTTTCAGGTTGAGTTTTTTGAGCAATAAAGGATTTATTCAGCAGAAAAAGCTCTAAAGTCTTTCTATTATGGTCGGGTCCACCCTTGCTCATCTTAAAATGTCCTAATTTGAGGTATATTTTTGAACCACTTGTCACAAACAGTCAGGATGGCCGAGTGGTCTAAGGCGCCAGACTCAAGTTCTGGTCTTCGAGAGAGGGCGTGGGTTCAAATCCCACTTCTGACATTTTGTCTTTTGCTTTCCATCTTTTTTGATTAGTCTGATATTGGACCAGCCCAGGACTGAACTAAATCCATGGTATAATTCTCTGTTCATATCTATATGGGCCTGAGATGACTTAAAAAAAATCTGCATGGGCCTGAGAAAGGTGATACTTTTTTTTTTTTAAAGAAAAAATAGGCTGGACCGCTGGATACATGGGCTTCTACCATATATTTCTCTAGTCTCTACCCTAAGTTTGGGGGACGTGTAGACCATGCACTGTGATAGAGCTTTAGTCTCACAGATTGTCATTCCTTTCAAATTGTATTAATTGTGGGAAGGAAGCAAAGGCAATAGTAGACGGTAGAGAGGGACTGCTTGTCAATGCAAGGATAAAAGCTTAAATTCCCTTTCTTGGATGCTGCTATTAGTTGGACTGTCCACACAGTGTAACTCTGTTCAGAGAAGCCTTACTTTTATTAAGACAAAAGAAAAGGAGTTTTGCTTGAAGTGCTACTTGCAAAGTTGGAAAGCAAGAAGCGGAAAAGCGAGTGACATAAAGAACCTTTGCATGATAAGGCGGTGCCTTTTAACATTTCGAGCCCCAAATTGGGTTGAATGTTTAGCTGTGATCTTATTAGCCAAGTTTTATATTCACTTCTCTCTCTACCTATGACTAGTAATTATTTACTTTTGGGGTCAGTGGGTGGAATGCAAAGAAGCAAAAAAAAGATAAAAAGCACTTTTTTTTATAGGGTATAAAAAAATAGAGAAAAAAAGAAAGAAAAAGAGTACTTTACCTGAGGGTAAACTAAAACTATAGTACTAATTCTTTATCCTATTTAAAATCATTAACCCATTAGCCTAACCGGACAGGGGACAAGGGGGATTGAATTCACTGTTCCATATATCCCCATGCGGGCTGGGTCTGAAATTCCTTGTACAATCCTCAAATGAAATAATATTTAAACTAAGACTTATTAGCAAAGCTAGACTACATTTGAAAAACCAAAATCCCTACATTGGGAGCTCAATCTTTGCGATATCTTGCCCAAAACCCCTTCTTCCTGGTAGAATCATTCTCTGACAAGGATCTACTCCACTTGGACCCAAGAGAGAAGTGCCTCCTTAAGAAAGGCTTCGCAAATGAGTTCCTTGCGCTAGAACTGGGTTCCATCTTGGGGTTTTTCCCTTTATGTTCAGCATCCTTTTGGTGATAAAAAACATCACAATCACTATCAAAGTAACTATCCACAACCCGGTTTTTTGATATCTTATAGTTCTTTGCCTTTAACTCTGCCTCTATTTTTAAAGCCTTTTTGGACATCTTTGAGACTTCCTTCTCTCCAATGGTACAAATTGGACAAGGCGGGTCATATCGGTCAGCCTCCTCCGCTATCATAGTGTCCAAGCACTCAGAATGGTAAGTATGACCACAAACAAGCACAGATGCCACTGGGATATCATTCGTGATGATTAATTTATGGCTGCTCCATGAAGATCTCTCTGTTAGGAGCTTTGAGCAGGCCCCACATGTGTGCAACTCTACAGAGGGAGAATACGAGAACCTGCTACTAGATCCACTTATCTTGCCAGGGCCAGAGCCAAAGTGCTCACTGTCAAAAGACCACCTTTCTCTTTGAGAAGAAGCCACAAGCTCAGAAAAGGTGCGCATTGACCAGCCGTCAGATGATCCACACTGGGATCCAGTTGCTAAGTCGTTGCTGCAGGTGGAGAGTACAAAAGATGGTCTTCCTTCAGATATTGAGTTGTTATTTGGTGATTTCAGTCGCAAGATTCGACTATCAGAGACCTGCCTCAACAGCTGGTGCCCCGGTGAACGACGGGCCCGTCTGGATGGGGTTGAGGTAGGAAAAAGAGGACATGTATGGGAAGGCAGAGTGTCAACAGATGGTGTTGAGAGAGCCGAAGGTATAGCGAATGGAAGATTTGGTGCAGCTGAATCTACAATTTCTAGTGATTCTGCATGGTTCTTCACCTAAAAGATAATGAAGAGGCATAATAATTGATTAAAGGATGAGGGAAGAAAAAGATTGAGCAATAGAAAGCAAACTACAAAGCTTCTACTAAACTTAGTAACGTTTGTTTCAAACATACCTCTGTAGAAAAAGTGCTTGCCATGGATAGATCTGCACCAAGCACAAGAACAACATCAATGTAAGGCAAAAGAGACGTGGATTACAAAAGAATCAAAGTGATTTGCTATATAAGAAGATATCAATGAATTTCTAGGAATTGGTTTCACAAGATGCGGCCAATTGTCTAGATCAGAAGATATCATTAAGAAATAGGAACCCACATTACCAAAAGAACTCTTGCACTATTCTAGGATGGAGAGTCAATGTTAATACATGATTTATGTTTTGACTTTCATTTCATTTTTGTTTGTTTCAATACATATATCAATCAATTCTATCCAAAAAATTAGGTATCTGATTGAACAAAAAATTTGATATTGTTCCTTTATAGATAAAGGTTTTTGACTTCTAGGAAACATCATGATTATCCAATAAGAAAGGTTTCAACTTTTTCAAATGAATGATTTGAAAACCAATTGATTTTCACAAACCACATAACTTTTGCAGTCTAATATAAAATGGAAGTGGGGAAGCAAACTAAAGGCTATGCACCAGTACATGCAGAGTTACAGCACCGTATTAGATTTTGAATGATACAAAAAATTGAAGAATAACAACTGATATGAAAAATTTGAACTTCAAACATTTTAAAAAATTGATCAGTAATAAATTGAAGTATGGTAGGTGAAATGCACATTTTTTCCTTTTTTATATATTTAATTGTCTAATATTACAAGAATAGTAATGATAGAATCACAAAATAACTATTACCAGGAAAAGCAAAAGCATGACCAGAAAAATGATCTTTACCATTCACTGAGGGAGTTAATATCAAAAATAATTCTGTGAAAGCAATTCTTTATCTCAATATTTATGAGAATAATTGCTGAAACTCCCAAAGTTTAGACAGTTTTTACTTTACCCATGAAGTTTTTTTTTTAATTCTGTCCACATAACGCTTCCCATGGTCTTAACATTGCAGCACTTTGCCCCAATATGTCACTAAGAAAATAAATAGAAAACAGTATACCTTGACTGCTTAAATGACCTATTTTGATTAGTTTGAAAATAGAATCTAGAGCAAGCATTTTGGAATTTGAGATTCCTACATGGAGAATTGAATTTGCATGTACGATGGAATTGTTTCAAATTTTATCTATAGCATGTAAATAACCAAAACATGTATTTGAAGAGTACGCAATCATCCCTTTGTTACTTTTCTTACAGCAGAATAACATACGTGTGCAACAGGTATGATAACAAAGAATCGTATCATATGTTGGTTTCCAGCTCAGAAAATCCAAAAGGTGTTACAAATGTCCAATGATCCCCCCCCCCCCCCAAAACAAAAATAAAAAATAAAAAAGCAAAAAGTCGGAGGCAGGGAAACAAATATGCTTTGTGTGCAGAAACAAATGTCAAATTTTAACATAGACAGACTATATTCTAGTGTCTGTAATTTTCTATAATAAATACATTTAACTTTAGACAAGTTCTTCTGTCTAAATAGAAGCACCTTAGATAATTATTAGTTGAAGAAAGTATCAACTTAAAGTAAATTTTAAAACAAACGGATCTCCCATCAGATGGGTTGGTTGCAGCACTACCAAATTTTCCTACCAAGACCCAACCAACATAGCATTGTTGTGTCTTTTTCATCATCATCAACTTGAGCAAACAAAATAATATTTTCAGCTGAAAAGCATTACTTGCTTGTCAAAGGCCATGAGAAATTCAATGCATTAAGAGCTGGTTTTCCAAGATAAAATGGCTTAAATAACCCAAACAAATAATAAAGTGGGAGAAAAAGTTGAGAGGTAATTTTCTAAGAAGAAAGAATAATTACTTCTAGAAATCTTCACTTTGATGCATTCAAACATGTTTTGCAGGCTAACTATATATAATATATTGCAATGATTTACCTGAATGTGGAGTCATCAGATTCACATCCACTCCTTCATGAGCTGGGGACTTTAAAGAGGTGGGTGTTGCAGAATTCTCCAATGGGCTTCCCCCATCAGACAAATTACCCCTTTCAGAACCTAAGGACCCTTTTAATTCCATGCTGACATTCTGGCTGATTCCACTGGACACTTGATATGACAGATTCTCACCAGCCACACGCCCTCTACTATCCCACCGGCGGCTCCATGATGGTGAATGTATGGCATTCCTATGCACGGATTCACCTCCAGCTCTGAGGGGAATGGTTTTATCCCTTGCAGCAACACAACAAGCTGATCCCATGATCACTCAACAGTTTATTGCAAAAGCTTCGAACAGCGAGAGGAAGCACTAAGTACCAAATGGAATACAAGTTTATCCTGTTTTGCAGAAAAATGTCAATATCAAACAAGACTTAAATCCAACATTCCAAAACCAAAAAGCAATCTAATATATTAGATAAATGGTACAGTACAAGAAATTTTAAAACCTGCCTTAAACCATTCTCTCACTAGAGGCTGAAACACTGCTTCAACAGTTCAGCCTGAAAAACAAGCAAAACCAAAAAATAACTTGAATTGCTAAACAGCATAGGATTTATAAATAATCAAAACCGACTAGAACCCAAAGTTCTAAGTACAGTATTAAAGTATTAGTTCTTACATAGAAAAGGAAAGGACAAATATAACTCATAGCACGAGCAATTCCCAATAACTGACAAGCAAAAACAATTCAAAAGGCAAATAACCAATCTAAAACCATTATTTTTTTAATACAATTTAATTGCATCTATGATACGTGAAGCAAATTGAGAACAACTGATTTACAGGGAGTGGGGGAGCCAATCATTCCATTCACATAAACTGATTGTTCACCTCTTGATATATTTATTAATTTATTTATCTTTTAAGTAATGGTTCAATCCTTTATGGTTTAAAAATAGCACATAATTTGAAGGAATGGCAATGAAAGTCCAAGTAAAAACTCCAAAAACACAAAAAACATAATCTTTCTCAAATATGGAGCAAGAAACATATAACTAAACAAAAGAAAATAAAGTGCTCCAATTTCTCAGAACTTTCTAATCTTCATGTGCAACAAAAAAATATCACAGGAGTCAGTTCCACACCATATTTCAGTCATAATTAAACAGAAATTCTTGTCTAGAAAATCTCATGATTGAACCTAGAACATGATTACAAATTTTTAACTAATAATTATTTCAGCACATGACATGACCTTCTCCTGCAGAAATTTCTGCACCACCATCACACCACATGTAATGTAAACGCTTACACACGCACACGCACACAGAGCAGATTCGCCTATAGCACATGTCAAAATACAAATAACCACTCTCTAGCAAGTCAGAAACTACATTCGAATGACAAATTTCGCCACAACTTGCCACATGACGAGTTGAGAGCAGTGGAGGTATAGACCCTACCACTTTTTCTCCACCACTCACATCTCGCCATGTGACAAAAGTTGTAGTCCTAGCATTGTTCGCAAAAGTAATAGTAGCATACAAACACCACAACACTCAAAACAAACACATTGTTTTTTTTTTTTTTTTTTCCATAATAATCATTTGCTAATTGCTATCTTTGTTTGAAGTAAAATTTACTCCAACACCAAAAAAGGAAAGCAAGGATTGATTCCTTAATTATAAACTTTTATTAAACTCCATAAAAACACTCTCCACTTTCCAATTCTAAAATTATAACCAAAAAACTAACCCTAGATGCAATCACAAAGTACTCTTAAATTGATGACAGCAAGAACTGTATATGGAAACCAAATAAACCAAACAAGTCAATCCATTCAAATACCTCCAAATTCAAAAATCATTAAAAAAAAATTAAATTAACTAAAACAAAAATACAAACAGATATCTCTCTCTCTCTCTCTCTTAATATATGCTTTTAATTAATTGAAATTAATACCATAAATAAATAATTATTAAAAAATCCCTAATAAATTGCAACGAAAATTCTCAGGTGTAAAAAAAAATAAAAACAGAAATAGAAAGAAATACCGTGGTGGTTTCTTCGAAGTGGTGGAGAATCGGTTTTTCGATAGCGATATTTGTGAGCTCCAAAATCAGCACAAATTATCGGAGAGAAATGAAACGCACCGTTTCGGCTTAGGGCTTCAGAGAGAGAAAAAAAAGGGTGATTAATATATAGACGGTGTGAATACGACAGCGTCGAGGGGTTTCGCGGCAGAAAGGGTGGTGGCGCCGATCCTTATGACGGAGTTAAGACTTAAAGAGGGAAGGGCGAAAGAGAGAGAAAGAGAAGAGAGAGAGAGAGTGTGTGAAAATGTGAAATTTGTGAAGTGGAATCAAATGAGTGAGAGAGAGAGAGAGAGAGACTTGGGGAATTGTGCCACGTATTACGTTTTGCTTTTTCTAATTTTCATTTCACTTTTTTAGTTTTCTTTGTCTTTTTTTTTTTTTTATCCGAAAAAAAAAAAAAAAATGAAAGATAAAAAAATGGTGCAATTGTTCGTTGCTTTCTTCTCCACCACGTGGAGTGCGCACTACGCGTTCGACTACTTTTTTTTTTTTTTTTTTGTACTTGTTTTGTACTACTTTTCAAAAGCCGACGCTGGTAATCGATTTGGGCCTTGATAGCTCAATTTGGGCCCATTGGGCTTAGTACGATACGAACCTGAGCCCATTGGAAATGGATAACGTAATTTCAGATTTAAGTAGTGAGAGTGTAGAAGGACAGAGATAGGGCTCTCACTGGAACCAAGACGATGAAACCAACAATGACTTCAGAGTAGAACTGCAAGGAAGCTTGAGTTCGTGGAGCTCATATTCTAGGTAATTGCTGCATTTATTATTAAAAACGAAACTGGGTTTTGTTTGTTTTTTGTTTTTGTTTTAATTTCTGTACAGTTATGGTTTTTGTGGTTCTAGATTAGTTTGGTGATATTAATGTTGTCTTCCTCGGTATTAAATTGGGGCATTTGCCTATATTAGTGTTTCGAAATGTTACCCTGTATCTTGGATCTTTTTCTTGACATTTCATTATAACCTTATATATATCAACTGTGACTTAAAAAAAAAAAAAGAATTGAGCTGAGTATAAGTTGTGATTTATTTAGAGATTAAAACCTTCCTAATACATAAGTTGGATAAGAACAACATAAAATGAAATTTTTGAATACATTTTTTGTTATGCAATCTAAGCATAGGTTGAAATGCTGGAATGGGGCAAAGGAAGAAAGAGTTATTGCTATGGAGCCTTATCTTTTGGGGTTATTTGATGCTACTGTTGGTTTGCCTGATGACAAATTGCTCTGTTGCCAGAATGTTTATCACATAATCACTTCACTAATGAGGGAGGGAAAGATAAAAAGAGGTTTATTTATTTATTTAAATTATTGGTAAAGACAGAGAGAACTTGGGATGCATGTTATTATTTCGGGTTTTTGAAAAATTTGAGCTAGAGGTGCTGACAATCGAGCTTAAGAAGTTACTATACCGTGCAAGTGAAAACAGAAGGGAGGAAAGAAAGGGGGCTGTGTGGTTTGCTTGATGCGTCATTATACTGGTCTGGTCAATTCCCTTCATCATATATAGCATGAATGTCTCATTCTTGCCCTTTCTTTTTTATTCGGATAGGTAATACAGAATTTTATTAACAAAAGAAAAACTTGTTTCAGATTGGTATTCTTGATCAGCAATTTAGTATCACTTAAATCAGTATTGCTGGGTGTCATTGATGGTATTTAGATCATTGGAAGCGCTTGGTTATTGATGTGTTGGCCATTGGCCCAAAAGTTAGTAGTTGTGAACCAATTTCAGTATTAAAAAAGCTTAGAAACTGATGGTGTAGGTAGTTGGGGCAAAAATTGCTTTTATCAAAATGTTGACTTCATCTGTTTATGATGTGGATTATAAGCACATTGCTATAGTTGAACCATGTTTCTCAGATCTCTCATAAAGCATTTAGGCCTTTGAGGCTATTGTTTCCTTGAGGCGTGGTTTGAGCCCTGGTGCAGAGCTTGGTAGTAGTCTTACTCTGGGAAGAAAACGTCCAGAAAGCAATCAGGGAAGCTGTGGGTGTGGGTGTGCTTGTTGACCTTGCTGTATAATTTGATTAGGTAGATTGCCTTTCTCATTGGTCTTCTTATAGGGGAATACTTCCTTCTTTAAACATTTTGTGGTCTATTTGTAGAAATTCGGTATAGTTGGCACTGAAGTGCATATTTTATTAATGGCTGCATGCTTACTAGAGTCAGGGATTACTTCTTGCAGATGGTTTCTTCTATTCTATTCCACCAATAATCTATTTAGACTACTTTTCAAACTCTCATCTTATGATATTGGTTATTGAACAGGTACTTCACCATGATACTAAACGGGTGCACAATGCCCTCTGGGCGTGATTTTATGAGTTCCAGGTTGTCTAAGACCACCATAGCTAGTGGCTCATTTTTCACATGCAGTCCTTGTTTGCCTGCCAGAGCCACCTTCTCAAGCATAAGTTCACGGGGATCTCATCAAGAGGGTAATTCCTGGTTGACTATGCACATGAACACCGTTGTTTTATATTCTTTGTAGCCTATATCATTACTCATCCAGATGATGATCTAATGCTCTAGAGCTTCTCAATTTTGTGCTTCTAAATTTTTTATTCTTAATTGAAGGTAAGCCACTCTTGCACCTCTCAGCTGCATCAACCCAACTTTTAAGTGGGGATCAGGGTAGCCTTCTACGCACAATCCCCTTGTTACCAAGGCGACACAAATCTCGTATGACTCCTCAGGCATCCAAGGATGTTCCATACAGTTTCCGTTTCCCTCCAATGACCAAGAAGCCAAGATGGTGGTGGAGGACATTGGCATGCCTCCCCTATTTAATGCCTCTCCATGAGACATGGATGTATGCTGAGACAGCATATCACCTGCACCCCTTCTTGGAAGACTTTGAATTCTTAACGTACCCATTTCTTGGAGCCATTGGGCGGTTGCCAAGCTGGTTCTTGATGGCATACTTTTTTGTAGCATATCTTGGAATTGTGAGAAGAAAGGAATGGCCTCACTTCTTCAGATTTCATGTGGTGATGGGTATGTTGTTGGAGATTGCATTGCAGGTGATAGGGACTGTGAGCCGCTGGATGCCACTTGCTTTCTACTGGGGTAAAGTGGGGATGCACTTTTGGACAGCCGTGGCATTTGCTTATCTTTTCACAGTTTTGGAGAGCATACGTTGTGCTCTTGCTGGTATGTATGCTGACATCCCTTTTGTCTGCGATGCTGCATATATTCAAATTCCATATGATTAAGGAGGGAAAGCGTGAGAGGGGATCTGTCTACCTTTCCATTTTGTTGGCGTTTGTTGTATGACAGAATACAGACTTTGTGAGCAGAACTACTTTTGGTTGTTAAAAAGTTGCCTAGCTTAAATTTCCTTAATTGGATGAGTTATGTTTGTACTGAATTAGGATCCTCTTTCTAATTGTTAATTGTATAGCTTTGGTATGTTAATTTCATGTTGTGTTGCATGGTGGTAGAACAGTCAACCGGTGAATACTTAAGTCCTCAAAGCAGGAATTGCAACAGTTACAATAGCTGGATAGTGGATGCTGGAAAATGATGTCCCTTAAGTTCCCTTTCTTTCTCTCTCAAAGTGCTATCTCACTTACAGGCCACTCAGGCCCTTTGGAAGGAGGCCTTCACCCTCAACCCAAGATGGATTATAGAGGCCCATAGCCAATCCCAAGGAACTCTAAAAAGCTTCATAGGGTGTTTTTGTGTAGGATTAGGTAAGTCCAACTTTCAATTCAATTGTAGGATTCAGATGGTCCGACAGGGACTGCCACGTTTCCTTTCTTCTCGACGATCTCTAGATCCCTTCTTAGTATACAGATAGCGATCTCTCCAATACTGGTTTAGGTTTGGCCTCAATGGAAAAATAAAACTGGTTTAGATCCAGTCCCGGGGAAAATAAAATGGAACAACTAATAACAATGTATCTACACAATTCTTCTTGGCTGATATGGGGTTTAGGATTCCTAGAGCACTTGAGAAGTCACGCAGGATGTGCAGTATCTTCCTCTTAAACACCCCAGATGTGACACCAGGTCTTTTGTATGCATACATGCATGCACATTTGGACCATTTACTGAGTTCCGACCAACCCCTGACCAATTCGTGGTCTAGCCTTTACCTCTACACTTGCACGGTACAATCAATTAGTATCTGCGTATCTGGCCTACCAATCTAGACAAAGACAAACAAGCATCATATGAAATGTCCATATGCTCGCTACTTTTGTGCATAAAGGAAAATGCTACGGTGTTGCAATGCAAAATTAGAAGAAGTTGGGCCCTTGAGTTGAGGAACTGAGGTGGTTGGATGGCAACTTTTGATAAAGTACAACTTTGTAAAATCTAACTTTTTTCCATTTAAGATACTACTATATACTTTAACACGATTATTTTTGTAAAAATAAGTTAATCAAAACAAGCTCACTCATACACACTTTTAAGTGATGGAATATTAATATATTAAAAACCAATAAAAATATATTCAATGGTATAATATTAATAAAAAAATATATATTAAATTACATATTTGGTCTTCAATTTTTTACATTTACTTCAAAATCATCCTTACACTTTAAAATGGTTTTAAAAAAATGTTCATAATGAATAACACTTTAAAATGGTTAAAAAAATTATTCATAATGAATGGAAATTGCTGATGTAGTATATAAAATTTACTAAATCGATAAATTTTGAAGACTTAGAGCCTATAATGTGGCATAAATTTTATTTTCCAATAAGCATTTTCCATCCAACGGATGAATGCAATGACATTTTTGGAACAATTTTGAATGTAAAGGGTCTAAAATTAAACATTTTAAAGTATAATTTAAAACAAAGGTTAAAGTTTAAGGTTTAAATATACAATTTGTATCATGTGCAATTTAAACCAATCCATTAGAAGACATTGCTCATCACCCCATTCATACTATTTTCGAATTATACCATTTTTGAACTGAGTAATGTTACATCTATAACAATTTTAAGTGACAATTTTCACTGATTTTGGTATAAATCCATTACTAATATCACTTTTTTATCCACTAGTAAAGTTTATCACTTTTGATTTGTTGTGAAATTGTTACGGAAGTAGAATTTTTCTTTCGAATTCAATTAAAGCATTTCTATTTCATCTCTCAATTAAATGATGGGAGTGGACTTGAAGATCCTCTCCAATCTCTACTTAGTATACAGGTAAATTACCGGCCCCATTCTGACTACCAAAAAAGCCTCCGGTGGGGTATTCTTATAATTCAAAGCCACAGAAAAATATAAAGTTAAAGCCTCTATTATATAATGCTTGCCACCCCCTTCCCACACACTCCAAGAAAAAGCCCTAATATAATTTGAGGTGATATTTCCAACAAAAAGAAATGTTTGTGGACAAGGGAGCCCAACTTACAATGATGCCTTCATATTAAATATTTGATTTGAGTTTAATGTTTGTGTTTCTTTGCACTCAATTTTTCTGGGTTGCCTTATATATTAGGTGGGCATGTCAATTTTGTCTCACATCATAGATACTCAGTCTTTGTCGGTTTACATTGTGATTTGTGGGCCATTTTCAAAAAGCATATATATATACATATATATATATATATATATATATATATATATCTTTTAACATTTTTCAAGTCTTTAATTAAATAAAAATGAAATGCTTTGGTTATTTGAAGTCCGTTTGTTACATGTGTTTAAATACATATTTTTAGTTTTTAAATAATATTACACGTATTTTTACACACCTTTTCACCCATACGTATTTCTAAAAAAATTAAAAACTGTTATTTAAATACACGTACCAAACGGATCTTGATTTTTGAGGCCATGAGGGTTACATTGCCTTTGGCAAGGCCATGATATAACTTTGAAGTTTGAGCAGATGTCAGAAAATCTTTTAAAATCATATAAATAGTAAAGGATCATTTCAAGGATTTACGTCAAACTTTATAAAAAATTTAAAATCTAAAGGGTTCGTTTGGATTGAACTTATTTTTACTGAAACTGAAAATATGGTAACAAAATAATTTTTAAATGTGTGAATAGTATCGTGGGATCCGTGAACAGTACGTGAACAGTACATGAACAATGCATGAACAGTATTTTTTTCCCTTGCATAGTAAAATCATGTGATATTATTGTTCATGCGCAGGGAAAAAAAATGTCCGAAAACGCATAACGTAAACGCCACATTCAGTTGAATCCAAACGGGTACAAAGTATATATTTTTTTATTTAACATGAATCATCTATGCATTATGAAAGATCTGTATAGGCTTGTTAGTGCTTTTAAACAAAAATAAAGCCAAGGTCTGCCTCAGCTAAATTATGTACTTTTTAAAGCATAAACATATTTTTAAATAGGAATATAAACACAACCTAAAATGATCTAATCACAAAAGAGAAAAATTCTACAAAGTGAACATTAACACGCATATAATCACGTAAATGAATGTTGACCACGCATTTACGCACGTACATTTTAACTAAGGTTATAACTAAGCTTAGTTTAGCTGAGTCAAGCGAAGTCAAGTATTGAAAATTCAAAATTATTCATTTAATTTTATTTCAAATATGAGTCGAATTCGATTTGATCATTAAATTATATTACATGTTTAAATATTGTTTCTTCTATTTTTGCCAAATAAGCATGAGCTTATTTATGAGTTATTTAATTAACTTTTTTTTCTCTTATATATAATATAACAAACACTATGGGTAATTTTTGTCTCTCTTCACAAATTTATACTAATAATTAATAATTAAATTTATATTTAAGTTCATTACATGAAATAATTTTTATTTTTAAACCTATAAAGATTAAATTTATCAATAATTAACATTGAATCATTAAAAATTATATTAAAATTTTCGTATAGACTATTTATATTTTTAATAAATTACAAATCACTGATATCTTTAATTTAATCAATAATAATTTTTTTTTAAAAAAAAATTGCAGGTTACGAGAACCACCACACCGACCATACAGAATATATATATATATATATATATATATATATTATTAGTCACACTTTCACCTTTGCTTGTTTATTGTTGTATTAACTTATTTAACTCTTGTGAGTGACACCATTGACCAAACTCACTCTTTCAAATATCAATATATCATCCCCACGACCTTTACGTACAACATTTAAGCCATTTATAACTGTACTGACTTTCCACTAAACTCAGAGTCAATTAGATATACAATACATAGTTAAAACGACAGCTAGCATTCCATGATGTATGTGCGTGCCTTTTCATTAATGGTTTGGCACGTGCTCTCGTCATGCATGTCCCAATTTCATTGTTATTATATATTATTAATGTCTCTGCAACTTTTGTTCTATCGTGCAACGAAAATCCATACATGAAAAGGTTAAAGGTATATATGGCAATTGGCAAATGTTTCATCATCCTTTGCCTCCTCTTTATAGATATTCGTTAATTAATCATGTTAGAAAAAAAATATATACATTGTCATACCTAAATTTACCCACTAATTCCTTGGTTATTATTGGTTACTGGTTATAATCCTACCATTTCAAAATATGCACTCTCACATTTTTAATTAGTGCTTTGAGTTTAGTGGCTTTTTTTTAACTCCCGTACTCCCAACTAATTTTGATTTCATAGGTCACCTAAGGTTAATAAAGGCACTCATCCATGGTGGGTGGGTATCAATAGATAATTTGAATATTGTTCTTACCTCGTAGCTTATACATCAACTCATAATTTTAGGTCAAATTACAATCTTGTTTCATTAGTTATATCTAATATTTTAATTTCATCTTTAAATTATCGATTGTTCTTAAAAATTATATCACATGTTGACGTATTAATTTTGACATGTTAAGTAATATATTTATATTATAAAATGAAAATATATGCATTGTTAACATGTAGATTTTGAAACTATATACTAAAACTAATTGGTATCAAAATATTTCGTTTCAATAGAAAAATTAAAATAGGTATTGAAAAGGAATTTACAACATTGATGTGAAGCCCACTCAAGCTGGTAAGAGGTCAGCATCAGGCAAGTGCAAGACTTGTTTTTTAATATTATGAATAAAATAATTAGTTGATATGATATACAAAGTAGTCAAAGCAAGAAAGAAAAAAGTGCGGATTGGTTGATGACTTCAATTATAATAAAGAGTTAATGAACTTAATTAAGACTAATTAAGCATATTTGTATTGCGATTACAATAGAAGTCACATTAAAAAGAATGGTCATGTTAATGGATGTCTTAAGGGAAATTATTAATAAACTATTATAGGAAAGTTTTTACACAAATTTCATGAAAAATATAAAAAAACTATCAAAAAAAAATATTTCCCATAAAAAGTTTTTAAAAATATATCCTAAACTAATACCCTTAGAGTATCCATTAACATTTTCCTAAAAAAATAAAATAGTTTTTTCAGAACGAGTTTCAACTTATGGTATTAGCTTCTGATAATTGTTCATCATCATTAGATCAATTAATTGATTTTTTGTATAGAAGGGGATTTGACCTTAAATAAATAAATTTTATAAGTTGAGCTAACTGAAATCTAATTAACATTAAATAATACTATAATGTGAGTAATACTAACATATTTAAATTCTGTTCAACTAGACAAGAAAAAGAAAAGGAACAAGAAATATTTGTTCATTGTGTTCTGTCTAATCATCCGCAATGTTATAACATGATGCAGACCTAAACTCCTAGACTGGATAATTATAATATCATAGCTAGGTTTAGTTCATGTATGCACAGAGATTATAAAAACCATGCACACAATTTATAAATATGACATATTAATAATGCAAAGTTGGTCTTCTTCATCGAGCATTCTCCATTGACGTGTGAGCTCGTGAGTGTAGCACAAAAAAGATAAGAAGAGGAATTGACCAACATCATGTTATAGGGAGTATATTTTATTATTTTAGTGCAAGCATATATAGGGTTAGGTGGATATTAATAAATAATACGATATATCTTTTTTTTTTTTTTTTGATTTGACGATATATCGTAATTGTTCTATTGGTAGTTGCAACTAGCAAAGAGTGACTGGAGATTTATGCAGAAACCCAAATCAACCCATGTACAATGAACCAAGGAAAAAATTATTGGCGTATAATTATTTATATTTCCTATCTTAAAATTTGTCTCTTTTCGATTTTAATTATTGTTTAACTTATCATCATCATGTGACTGAGTATCCTCACTTTAACGGCACTGAAATTGATGGGAACGGCACTGAAATTGATGGGAGGTGAGTGGCTAGCTGTGAGCCCGTGAGATTAAATCGTGTCAATATGTTAATACCGTACATTTTGGAATGCCTTTTTTCATCTTTTTTTTCTTTTTCTTTTTTTTTTTCACCTTTTAAGAACTTAATATTCTATTCATATTGTCATTTATCATCATATTAAAATATTAATTAATTTTTAGTGTAAACGATAATAAAATTTAAAATTTCTTATTATACGATAAATTTTTTTACTAATTTAACTAACTTAAACCTACAGGAATGCCCAAGTTAATGTTATCGGCCTATACCCTTTGGATTTTAGTTTAAATCAATTGTCCATGAAAAATATTTTAAACCACAAAAACTTATACAATTTCTATCATAACTCGTCACGTGGCGTGTTATGAGTAGTAAAGTTGTACAAACAAAGTTGTCATACCGTACATTTTGGAATGCCCTCTTTTTCTTTTCTTTTTTCCCTTTTTTTCCCCTTTTTAAGAAATTGATATTCTATTCATTGCATCTGTTTATAATGATTGTCATTTATCATCGTATTAAAATATTAATTAATTTTTAGTGTAAATGAGAATAAAATTCAAAATTTCTTATTGAACGATAAAAAACTTTACTAATTTAACTAACTTAAACCTACAGGAATGCCCAAGTTAATGTTATGGGCCTGTACCCTTTGGATTTTAGTTTAAATCAATTGTTCATGAAAAATATTTTAAACCACAAAAACTTATACAATTTTTGTCATAACTCGTCACGTGACGTGTTATGAGTAGTAAAGTTGTATAAACAGAGTTGTCGTTATGGATAATCTTTTTGTTGCAAGGAAATTGATTGTATTCACCAATTTTTATTGCTACTTATTATAATTTATTGCTATACTACACCATGATTAATGCATTATAAAAGTTTTATTAAGAATGAAAGTGATATTACCCAAATGACAATAGCTAATGTAAACCATTGTAATAATGTTATATTCCTTTCTTTTTTTTTCTTTTTTTTATACAAGATAGAATTTTTACTCTAACCTAATCAAAGTGTATATGTATGTGAAGCTCTCTCTTATAAACTTGAATCCCGGCCCTTGCACCCCATACCCCACAAGCATTTATACTTGTGAAGTAACCACCATACCAAAAGTGCACGGTGGTAATGTTATATTCCTAATACTACTTCGTTTATTCACTCATAAATCATAGGTTGAAACTCTATCTCTAAAAAAAAGGTCTACTCATTCATCATTGTCGCCTTATATAAATTCACGGCCCTAACTCTTATAATAATAACTAATCTTTTCCCATGCGTTATTCTTTTTTTAAATAAAAAATATATAATATTTTAAATTCATAATCTCAAGTTTTTATAGTTTATATACAATGTGTGTGCTAACTTTTATAATTAGATTTTCTTTTTCCCTTTATGTTTTAACCTATTTTATCCAATCTTTCAAGTTGAAAGGTGACTTTATTAAGTCGGAGTGTTTGTGGTGGTGTTAGTGAGATTAGAGTTTGATTAATAGTTTTAAATTTCTCAATTTATCTATATTTCCTAAATATGTCATTCTCATATCATTTTCAATTAGGTGATAGGCTTATTTTTTGAAGTATAAAAAAGCAGATACTAAATAATTATATTGAATATATATAGCCTCTTTATATATGCCCCCTTTTTCCAACTAATAAAAAAGATATAGTTTAACCAAGTATAAGATATAGTTTAAGCATAAATCATATGTCTTATTTATTTGAAGTTTTTTATTTTTACTTTAAAAAAAAATTTTTGCTCTTTTTTTTTTTTTATTATAAAAAGTTGAAAATCTGGCTTAAAAAAGATGTATGTGTGTGGCATGATTAGTGGGAATAGAATTCGATTTTTTTCACTCTTTTTATTCAATTTTTTATATATTTTGAGAATGTAGTTTTTTTTTTTTTTTTTTTTTTTTTCATGTAGGCATATGTGTTGGGTTGTTAATGGGAATAGAATTTGATGTGCCATTTTAAGTCTCTCTTTTCTCTTTCTTTCTTTTTTATAGACAATTGGATTTAAGTATATGACATATGTAGCATGATAATTGCTCTTTATAATACCAATTGATCTAAAATTCACAGTTTTATTCTAATAATAATTATTATTATTGTAGGGACACAGTTTATTCAACGGCCCAAGAATGACGTTGGGCTCGTAAATAAAGGACCCTAACAATATGATTTGTAGAGAGTGGGCTTGAAAGGCAAGACCTTAGCCACAGATTAACGATTTAGTTGGTATTTCTGTGGAATATATAGGTGGACTTAGCTTGACTAGCTAAGCCTCTCATTAGAGTGAGATACAGGGTTTAAGTCCTCGGACAGAATCCGAGGAGCTCTGTACCCTTCCCTTTTTCTCCCCTTTGCAGGATTTTTCCTCTTACAACCGGGCCTTCCTGTTTTCTTTGTTTTTCTTTTCCTTTTATACTAGTGTTCGTTTTTTCTTTTAGTGTCCACGTGTAAGTTTTACTTTCTGGGGTGCAGGCCTGTCCGGCCAACCCATACCTAGAGTGGTTGGGGGTTGTTGGAAAAGTATAAGGGCATGGTTTGGAGTATGGGCTTGTCAGATGCAGGATTCTGTATTACTGTATTGGCGGCTTTTTCCCTTGCCCTGCTCCTGTACCGATTTTGCCCCCCTTTTTCCAGGTGTTTTATAAGGTGTTGAGCATAAGATCGTCCTTGGCCACGCCCTCGTGCCCTTCTTGGACTTTCGTTTGGTGTCCTTGGCAACAGATCTCCTCGGCTTAGGCCTTGGGCCCAAACGTAGAATGGGTCTGGGCTATGAATTATCAGTCCCCACAATTATAATAATAAGAGAATAAATGTCATAATAATATTGATTTATGAATTATTTTTAAAATATTTTATAAAAAATAATAATTAATTTTTATAACAGCATAATAATAACAACAAGAAAGTTTCCACGTATTTATTAATTTTTATTTATTTTATGAATTGGAATATTTTTAAGTTCAATGGGAACTTTCGCTGCTTTTTAAAGTTCTCATATATCATTGCAGGTTCTCTCTCCTCTCTTTTTGTGGACTTCAAATTCCGTGCTTAACGTGGAGATGTAATTTCCTAAAGCTGACTTGACATCAAGCGTGACAATTTTATGCAACAGCTGTTTTTTTTTTTTTTTTTTTTTTTGAGAAGAGCTACCTCGAAACTGATAGCCAGAAATGAATGCTGTTAAGCAATAGCTACGAGTATGCTGTTTATTTCTCGTGTCCACCAGTGAAAACCAGTCATTAACAGCAATAATCACAACAATATATATTATAGAATAACGTTCACAGCAAAGCATGTAAATAAATATAGGTTTAATAACTTAAAAAGTAATTTATTAATTTAACAACTTATTTTTACAATATACTCAATATTAATAACTTTATTTTTTTTGATAACTCATTTAAAATAATATAAACAACTTATTTAAATAATAATAAATAGCCACCGCAAAAATCAACACAATAGCAACAACCACCTCCGTCACCTCCCCCGTCGCCCCACCAACCACAACCACATACTACAATAAAAATAATAAAAAAATACACCCACCTGCAACCTTCCTTTTTCCATTTCTCAACCCGCAACCACCAACCATAGAAAAAAAAAACCCACAATTTAGCCAACCTTCCTATAAGGATTGAATTTGAATTGAACATAGTATAGGATTGAGTTTTAGCTCAACAAGCCCAAATAATGAATTTATAGAGCGTGGGTGAAAAAACTAGTTCTACTCCAAAAGAAAGACAATAAAAGTTGCTGAATTAAGATCATTAAACACAAGTAAAATAAGAAAATCTGTCATCGGCACGGCCTGAGAAGCTTATGTTATAATGTCTTGTTAATGAACTAAGTTACAAGAGTTCACCGTATTATTACAAAGATTTCTTGATTTTTTTCGATCCTGCTCCTTTAGGCCACCTTCTCATACTATATATTACAGTCTTGGTATCATCCCTCCCATACACGTGTAGGTTAGATTCTAGGAACTCCTTCTTGTCTCATCCAACACTTCCCAAAACCATCAACTAGTAGCTGTAAGGCTGCTTGACCACTGTTCAGGTATTACCTCCACATTAATGCGGTCAGAGAGTTAGTTGGGAGGCATTTAATGTGGAGATAGCAGATTTTGAAGATATTTGTTGCCTCCCTTTGCTCATCCCTTATCCAATGTCCAACTCTTAGTTGTAATGCAACCTTGAAGGATGTCTGGGATGATAAGACATTCTTACTGACCTCGGATTTCTGTTTCCGAGATGACTCTCCTCAGACGTATTTTTGACTATCACATACAATCTTTATTTCTTCTTTTTATACCATTCCCATTATAACCTTATTTGACCATCATCGGATTGGTTGATATCCTCAGATTGGGCCATAGGCCCAATTCATACAATTTTAATAGTACCTTCTAAATAATTGGCCCCCACACTTCCCATTCTACTTCTCAACTACAACCACAAACACAGCACAACTTAATAGAAATCAAACAAATCGACCCACAATCGAGCCATTAAGGCACAGTTACTGTGACCCATGACCCACAACCCAACTGGCCAAATTGCCCCACGAACCAATCGAAGCACAGTCACCCACAACCTGCGAACCAATCGAACTACAAGATATTGAAGAGACCCATGGCCACACCATTGAGCACGACGACACCTCGCAAATCACAAAATCGACAACCCCAAACCCATGAATCCTATCTCCATGCCAATGCCCACGAATCTGATCTCACCTCAACGTTGATGCCCGCAAATCTGATCTCACCTCAACACTGATGTCCACAATCTAATTTCACATGGGCGGGGGCTGGAGCTAAGAGGAGAGAGTAGAGGAGAAGTGAGAGAGGAGAAAGAAAAGAAAAGAGAGAAAAGAAAAAAAAAATATGCATGTGAAGCGAGAAGTGAGTGTGTGGGAAATAAAAAAATATTTTTTGTTATACCGTCCAACTACAGTAGGCTACTAGAGATAGCAGCCCACTGTAGCAATCACTCAAAATTTTTAGCTTTACCTTCTTTGCTGTAGTGTGTGTTTTTGATGTTTTGGTTGCTACAATAACTATTTAGTCATTTTAGCAACCTTATTCTGAGTGCTCGAATATTTTAACAAAAATTAGGTCAAATCTCCTCCATATTTGCTTACCCAAACCCTTTTGAGAGATATGCATCCATGCTTTAGAAAAAAAAATGTATAGGTAAAAAAGCATATAGCTTATGAAATTTGGGATGTGCTTGGTTTTATGGTTCATTTGGATTGAGAGGGAGGGAGGAGGAGTAGAGTAAAATTAACTAAAAAAATAGACTAATATCTAGTCAATTTTATTCTACTCCCCTCTCTCCCTTAATCCAAACAGATCATTAGAGTTGAAAATATTAAACTCATCTTAATATATCATACATAAGTGCAATACATGTGCAAAACAAAAAATAGAATGAAAGAAATAGCCTCTAAAAAATTGGAAAAATATTTTGTATTAAATGATACCATGTTATTCATATCAAAATCCAATAAATGAGAGATAAGTATGCAAAAATAACTACCCACTAACACGTATTTCAATTGTTAGTGGGTTAGTTATTTTTCGCTGATATGTCTCACATTTATTGAATTTTGATACCGTTAACATTGTATTGTTTGATACCAAAAATCTTTTTTAAAAATTGAGGTAAAAACATAAATTTGTCAATTTTTATATTTATATTTTATTTTTATAGGTAGTTAAATAATGGGAAATGGGAGGTCTGTTGTGAACCACGGATATAGGACAACACAAAAATTTAAAAGTGTTAAAGCTGAAGGAAGGTGCGTATGGTTTGTTTTGAATATGAAAAAAATGTCTGTATAGTGTATACACTTCAAAACAAAGAGAAAAGTCAGTGTAATTACCTTCTCAAAAAAAAAGTCAGTGTAATTAATTTCATAGAACTGAAGGAGAATCAATGCAGTTTTCCCATGGTCTTGAATACTATTATCAAGGATGGACCCAAAGCTGGATGGGGAGTAGGGACCATGGTCCCCTAGATTTTTATTTTTATTTTTTATATATATAATTTCAAAATTACATCCAAAATAATTATACTTAGCCCCCCTAAAAAAATTAAAACTTGATAAATAACCCCAATAAAAAAGTTAAGCATCACATTCATTGTAATTAACAAATTTTCCTGTATTTTGTAGTAAAATTTATTGTAGTTTTGGTATCTATTTATTATGTTATTGATGTTGTACTCAGCTTGTTTATTATCACTCCAATTTGTAAGCTTTTAGTAAAAATTAGTAGTAACTTAAATTTTTTTTTATTTACACAAAATAAATACTAATTTGTATTTTTCAAAAAAAGTGTTTATACTTTGGCCAGCTAAGTTAAAATATTGTTTTGTGCCTACCATTCTACCTTATAATGGCTTCTGTATTCACCAAAAAAAGTAATGGCTTCTGTAAAGTCTAAAAATGATATCCGGGATTCTATAATCACAAAAACAGAGAAATCATATTTCCCGTACTCTAACATAGATATGGACAACATATAAAAATAACAATAATATAAATCATATCTCTTACCTAATTTATAAAATAAAAAAAAAAAAAAAAAAAAAAAAAAAAACCTGCTGCATACAATTCATGAAGATTAATGGAAATATTAATTAGTCCAGCGAGAGACATCATACATAATAATAAGCCCTTTAACACATAACTATAGTGACCCATTTACAAATTCTACACACCCAAGAACCCGGTCACCATACAGGACCGTACCATTCTCGCACAGTTCTCCTAGCTAGGTGCTACTAATTATAAAGCTAAGACAGATTTTTCTTTTTTTTTGGGATTACAATAAAATAGCTCTCTATTTTCCTCACCATTCATTATGACAATATGACCACGAAGCATGACCAAACACCACCAAATAAGGGGAGAAAAAAAAATGCAACCATAAAATTGACCCATTTTCTATCTTTTTAGGCCCACAGTGATGATGATGATTAATAATGAAACATATCTGCTGCAGAAGCCATGATGGGTTGGTTATGATAGAGCAAGTTCAAGGGGTCCATGAAGCTATCAGCTGAGGCAGCAGTTGTGTTTTGAAGAGTGCCGTACACCCCACCAACACTGCTTGTTGTGTTGATGAAATTCAGGATCCCATTAAGAGACTCTAATCTCTGACTCAGTTCCACCACTTGAGCCCTCAAAATTGAATTCTCAGCCTCAATATTCATGAAGTGCTGGGTGGTGATTTTTATGCTTGTGAGGATTTGGTTATTGTCCTTGCTTAGCTGTGTCACTTGCCCCATCAGATCATCCAAGTGCTTTTGTTTTCTCATCCTGGACCGCCTCGCTGATTCTCGATTGGATTGCATTCTTTTCCTTTTTCTTTGATCCATTAAAACCTGCAAGTCTCCCTCAGACCCTGAGTTTTGGTTTGGGGTTGAGGAATTTCCACTAGAGGAAGCCATTTTTTTTTCTTTTTCAATTATTAACACCAAAGAGAGATTAAGATTCAAGAAAAGTAAAGGTCTTGAAAATCCCAGAACAATACTAGTAATAATAATAATAATAATACTTAGCTAATTTGAGATAATACTATATATATAGCTATATTATTATATAAAGCTCAGGCAGGAATGAAAGATGGTTTATGAAAACACATAGAACCAGTAGAGGAACACAACAGAGAACGATTGAACTAAATGGGTCCTGCGTCTGAGTGAGGAATTGATCATAAACCCGGAACGGAGAATTTCACTGAGAACTGGAGACATCAATCTCAAACATTAACAACAATATATTCAGCATCAAGATTCAAAGCAAGAACACAGTTTTCTTTAGCAGATCTAAGCAAAAGGAAGAACCTTTTTGCTGTGAGGAATGGAGATTTCCAGAGATTGGCTATCTGGGTTTTTGGTATTGAATCCAAAACCCAAGTTTTAGCAGACAAACACAGAAATCAAAACCTTAAAAAGAGTTGGAACACAAAAAGAAGAGGTACCAACAAAAACAGAGCAAAATAAGCAGAATTTCCTTTAATTCAAACCAACAGAACCTCAGATCTTACAAGAGGAAGCTAGAAGAACAGAAAAGCTTGAAACCTATAGAAAGGAAGGAAAAGAGAAGAGGAAGAGGTTGATGAAGGTATTGAGAAGGCAATATATAGAATAAAAAAAGAAGAAAGCGGGGGGCAGAGATTAATTATAAAAAAAAAAATAATAATCATAAAATGAATAAAATAAGCAAGAGAAAAAGAAAAGTTAAATTTAAAACCTTCAGCTTCTAATTCTTCTAATTTAGGTATAACAAATTAGATTCTATGGTTTTAAAATTAAGACTAAAAATATTTAGTAAAAAAAAAAGATTAAGACTAAACTCTAACCAATCAAACCCTACAACCTTTAAGTAATATATTAAATTTTGAGATTTCAAAAATAACAAATTAAAAATTAGCCCATTTAAGTGGTACGGCACTATATTGGAGATGTATTTGAAACTTTAAATGCGCTATACTAATTATTTAATTACTTAAAGTATTGTAAAATAAGAAAGATTTTTTTTTGTAAAGCCTGTCAAAATAAATTTAAAATGCTCAAAAAATCTAATTTTTTTGCGAAACCCAACATATTTTAATATAATTTTGGCATTTAAATTGTTACATAAAAAAAGAATTGCAAAAAAAACCTCAAAAAACACACCTCATTTTACCATATCAAATATATCCATTAGGGTTTATGTTGTTATTTTTTTTTAAGCCTAATAATCTAATTTATAACTATTTTAAAGCTCATTTTTTATTTTTAAGTTACTAAACTTTTTGTAAACAATTTTTTTTTTAAGAAGCAATTAATAAATAAATAAAAATAGTTTTTTTAAGAGTACTAAATATTTTTAACACACACAGGAAGATGAGAGAAAGCTTTAAAAAAACTTACAGTGATATATATCCAAAAAAGTCTAATTCTTAAATATACAACACAAACTTTAAACTGCTATAGTTGATTAAACAAAACTCTCAATAGTTGATTAAACAAAACTCACTAAAATTAGTCAATTTGTTACATAAGATCTGTTTGGATAGAACTTATTTTGCTGAAACTGAAAACTAAAAATACTGTAACAAAATAATTTTAAAATATGTGAATAGTATCATGAGACCTATTTTTAATGAAAAAGTTGATAAAAAATGAAATGTGTGGATCCGTAAACAGTAGACAAATATACTATTCACGGAAGACTGATGAAAAGTTGTGATTACTGTTCATATACAGTATATGAACAGTAATCACTTGTGGTGGAAAACGCGTGCAGCAAAAAAAAAAAAAAAGAAAAAGGAGAAAACGCAGGAAACTAAACGCAGTGAATCCAAACATTGACATAGTTTGCATTGGAATCTGCTCCAAGAATTTGTTTTGGGAGGTGATTATGCACGTGGGGTGGAGGAAAAATTTTCAGAACCGTCCAATTACAGCTGGTGAGCAGGACAGCACGGTTTAGAAGTACTGTGAAATAAAACAAAACAAAAACAAATTGGTTACCAATCAATTATGTCCTATTTTTTTAACCTCTCTTTCACCGCCACTACTGCTTTTTTTTTGAGAAACCCACTACCGCATTTTAACCAATGGATCATTGAAATTTGTACGAAATAGTGGATGACAGATCAATATTTTAAAATTTTTTGCCACAATTGTAATGCAGCAAAGAATGATTGGCTAACTTGTCTATATATATATATATATATGTATTGGAAAATGCTAACGAGTGTTCTTAGGATACTGGTTAATAATCCATATAAAGAAAGTTTTTATGGGAAATGAAAAAAAAAATTAATATTTTGATAACTTTTTTCATTTTCCATAAAAGTGGTATTAAAACTTTTCTAAAGTGAATTATTAATGAGTGTTCTAAGAGCACTCGTTAGCAAAACCCATATATATATATATATATATATAATGGTTAACTGGTCATAATTTATCTCATCAAAATTATTTTAAAAAAATTTTGGAATAATTTGTAAGAGATGCTATCTTTACAATATTTTCATAACAAATCATAGGTGGTTAATTGCTATTGGTTCAAATTTAAACTTAACACTAAGATTATTTTTTTCCCAATAATAATAACCAATAATAATTTACCACTTATAATTTGTTGTAAAAATATTATGGAGATATCAATTTTTTTATCATTTGTGGTTATTAAACTACTCAATTTGGACAGACAACCAACAGATACTACTCTGACATATGGCACCTGAGTAAAACAAACGAATCTCTAGGGATAGAGGTGGTATAAGGTACTTCATAAAGGGCTGTTTGGTCATTTTGTGAGACTTCTAGATGGCTGTTCCTGTTACATGCAGAACACGGCTAGACTTTTTTTTTTTTCAAAAATATGAAAAAGCAACCCTAATTTATGGCATTTGGGTTATCAACAAGTCCTGTAAAAAATTGACATCAGTGTCTATATGAAAACGAATAAATGTTTGCTAACTTTACTGTTGTGAAATAAAATCGTGAAATTTGTTGTTTCGTAACATTTGCTATTGAGTTTTTAGTGTTTGACTCTGCCCAATATTGTTTACCTTTAAGTTTAACCTAATAGATTTTGGTGACACAACTTAAAAATTCAACTTAGCATTTAAGAGTATGTTTGGATACCGCTTATTTACTGAAAACTGAAAATTTATTACTGAAAACATTGTAGCAAAATAATTTTTAAAATGTAAATAGTACCATGAGACCCAAAAATGAATTGGTATGTGCGTTTTTGTATTTTTGGCTAGGTCATGAACAGTGCCATAAGACCTAGCCAAAAACGCAACCGCTGAAAACGCTAGATTTGACGTTGTCCAAACTCACGTTAAATGAGATAAAAGCAACACTTAAACGCTCTATTATTGGCTAGAAGTGGTTTCCTTGTTTTTTCTTATATAAGGGGTTTTTTCCATAGTTTTGAAGTTTGTTACACAACCTATCCTATAGAATAGGTAAATTCCACGTAAAGACGGAAAAAATAGAACAAGATAGATTCCACCGTGTTATGTTGTTCAAACCCCCTATCCATAACATAATTGATAGTTGTGGATTGTGGTTTGAATCCTAAATTTTATCGTTGGAAATGCCACGAAGTGTCAATTAAGTTAAGACTCTAGATCACCGCGTTATGTTAGTTGAAAAAAAAAAAAGGGGTGATTGAAAATATGTTAGTACTTATCTTGCTCACTTTCTAATTTAATTCTAATCAGTATTCAATACTTATAAAATATTTCATTATGTAGTAACTTGGATATTTAATTTTAAAACTTTGATAATAAAATAATAAACAAATGTAGGTTCCTTAGGCTGAAATCAAATATTTGTAATCTTCCAACAAAAAATAAAATGATAACCTAAATTAGGATTTGAAGATTTTCTTGAGTTAGCTAGTTAGTAGTTTTGTAATTCAATAATACTCCTTATTCTCTTTACAGAGAGAACTTGAGTTCAAATCTATCATCTTTCACTAACAACCCATTTGGTAGGGTGATTTGAAGGAAAATGGATTTCAAGGTTATTTTATTTGCAGGAAAAGGATGAGAGATTTGGTTGGGCCTTGGTGTTTTCTTTTTGAGCCCATCCAAAATAAATCTCCCCAATTTGAGGAGAAAATGGGGAGTAGAAGCATAGTTACAGTCAAAATAACTTAACTACCATTCTTCTTACGCTTTGGTTTTTTGCCTTTGGTTTTTTAATTGCGCATGATTATTGAATATTTGGGCTGTTTGTTTGTTTTTTTAACTAGACATGAATTTTTTATCCATGGCATATGACGAAATTTATATAAATTATATTTTTCATTTTCTCACTTTTCTCCTAAACCAAACAAAAATGTTTTTTATTTTTTCACTTTTCTATCCTTTTAACTAAACACATAAGAGGAAAAATAAAATATTTTCTATCACTCACTTTTCATCCCCTAACCAAACAGAATAGTGCAATTTCTATAGTTAATTAGGTTTATATTTAAACATGATCATAAGTTTCAATTTTAACCCTCAATGTGTGAAAATAAAAATCTATTTCAGATAATCATTGTTTTGTTTGTGAGACAAGTAATTATCTAAAATGTTAAATCTAATTATATTTGTTCGATAAAAATTGTGAGAGAGGTTAATCTCTCTTTGAAATCTTCCAATTCTTTACAGATAGATATCTGTCTAATTAGATCTAGTTAGTATAGGAAGCTAAAAATAAGATAACGTTTTCGCATCCAATTTATTTATTTTGAACTTAACCGTATTCATATGTTAAATTCACAAGGAATCAGCCACAGTCATACTTCACTATTCACATGGTAATATCTAAAAAAAAAATTAAAAAATAGAGCCACCCAATTAAAACCAGGCACTTCGTAATTATAGCCTCCTTTAATTCTTTACCGTGGACCCGTGGCCCACGGAAACTGAAAAAGAGCTTGACTTAAGAAAGGTCACTACCCTGGGCTCTGTGCCCAGTCATACAAGCAAGTCAGCCGAGCCAAGTCGGGATATTTTATGAAGCTGAGCCTGTTAGCGGAGTCGGAGAGAAATAAAAATATACACAATATATAATAATAATAAATTGATCCCAATTGCATTAGTGTTCAAAAAAGAAGTAGATAGTGTAAATTAATAGAAGTACCACACAACCATTTACTCAAACAGCAGGAAAAAATAAGTAATAACTAGATAACATAACTTTTTTTCCCGGCTATTCTTCTAGGTATAGAATAATGAGAAAAGTTAACAAATATTCTAAAAATATTCGTTTATGAAATATTTTTTAAATATACAAAAGAAAAAAATAATTAATTTTTTATGACTTTTTATATTTCTTAAGAAATTGGTGTCAAATTTGTTTTGAAATAGTTTATTAACAATTGTTTAAGAATAACGGTTAACAAAACCCTAGAATAATATAAATTATAAACAATGATAAATTACACAACCTCAAAAAATAAAAATGGTAATAAATTATACAATTTTCTTATGAGATTTGTTGGAATGGCAGTCCATCAAACATACTTATACATCTCAGTAATATCTTTCACTTAAATTCCTATCATTGGTAATAAATTACACAATTCTCTTATGAGATTTTTTGAAATGACAGTCCATCAAACATACTTATACATCTCAATAATATCTTTCACTTAAATTCCTATCATTCTTATTATCTAAGCATTGTTTGTGAAACAAGTAATTATCTAAAATGTCAAATCTAATTATATGAGTTAGCTTTGATATTATTTGTCATAACTCAAGAAAAACATTAATCACATATGTGTTATTCCATAAAAGGATTAGTAAGTTATAATTATAAGCTCTTAAGTTTTTTTATACACATCTAATGTGGGACTTGGGACAAATTCACACAACACATAGTCATTCAATCCAATATAATCCAATCAAATTCACATAATCTAAAGTATAATAAGCTTCTTGAATTAGTTGTGGTTTGAGTGTTGACCATTAGGTCACGGTTTGGGGGTGATGATCACATGTGGCTTTGCAGTTGCTTTTGAGAGGCTTTGGGTGTGCTATCATGAGGGATGGTTATGGTAGATGGTGGCATCCGTAATTTTTATTTTAATTAATTTTGGATTTTAGTTGTTTAATTATGTTTTTATTTTTTAAAACTTTCTATATTATTTTTGGCACAAAACAGTCTCGATTTTGAGTGGAGTTTAATGGCTCATCATTTATGGATTGGACGAAAGGAACACATTAACATCATTTTAATACTAAATGGTGTAAGAAAAAAAATACTACATGGTGTAAATCACAGGAACACATTAACATCAATTCAATACTAAAGGGTGTAAAAAGTGCTTTCATCTTAACATTTTGGCTAAACCGAAAGTTTAAGACGGGAAAAGACATACTAGCTAGAGTCAATAATTGTGAGGCCAAATATTGCAAAACGATGAAGCTAGGACTATTTAAGGAAGCATTGAATGACACACAAAATAATTTTGTGTATAAGAGAGAGAGAGAGAGAGAGAGAGAGAGAGAGAGAGAGAGAGAGATCCAAACATGAAAGTGAGGGAAAAAAATAATTGTTTGGGGGGAAAAATGAATTGCAACCTCATGGATTTTAGAAAAAAAAAGTCTATATATTAATATATTATGGCTTTTGGAAGTAAAAAGAGGACGAAATTAAATCATATTGCTGGTTTACAATAACATCTTTTGTGGTTTTTGATATGGAGGGACGACCTAACATTTTAACTTATGTTATTGGATATATCATTCTTCACTTTCAACTTAAGTAAAGTGTGAGGCAAATGCTATAGATCCTCCACCATCATAAAGTAAAAGCCAAGGGAGAGAAAAGACGTATACTATGCTCTATGCAGGCAATCTCTTCTAAATCTTCGTATTGAGAGAGTGGTTACTTTAACCCTAGCTAGCCCCTACGTAGTACGTACACAATTTGCATGGTGCTCATCTCCAATTGTTCCCTTGAGCTTTCTATTTCTATAGGCCTATATAAGCATCAATAAAATTCCCTAGATTTTTATGATTCCTTGAGTAGACCCATCAATTGGATTGTGTCAATTAACACCACCACCACCCACAAAATAATAATAATAATAATAATAATAATAATAATAATAATATGGGACCCTTAAAAAAGAAACTTTTTTTTTTTTTTGTTTGGTTGAAAAATTCCTAATTTTGTTTCTATTTATATATATTACTCAATTCAAACACTTCGTCTTACATAGCACCGTAGCTAGGTTAATTACCAGAACTGTAAACGTCACCTCAATTATTGTTTGTGGACTGTAAAAAAGTTTTGTTAGTGTTCGCTAGGTTTTGGTCATTGGCGATATGAAATGACAATTGACAAATGGGGTCACTCAAAGATAGGGACATTTAGAAAAGAAATACATGAAAAATGCCTCAAAGTTGAGTGCCGGCCCCCCCCTCCCCCCTCTCTCCCGAGTAAGAAAACTCGAGAAAAGCAGGTTTAATGCTAAAGAGGCAGGCTGCGCATGGGGTTGAGCTTGAATGCTTAGTAGGATAGTCTACGTTTGATGTACACTTTCACAAATCACCATGCGAGGATAGAGTACCATTTTAACAGTACCTTTTCGTGTAGGGATAGTTGGTTTTGCATTTTTTAGGCACAACCTTGTCCTTGTCCATTATGATACTTCAAAGGAAATGGGCCTCCATCGATCCCTCCCTCTTTTTTCCCTCCAATTGTAATAATTAAACGAAAAAGTAATAGATCCTTTTCTTGTATGATAGCAAGTCGGTAAACTTTTTGTCCACTTGTTCCTTTCATTCATATGGTGTGTGCTCTAGAATTTAATTTTGAGCGTTAACTACTGGAGCTGGCTCTCCAGCCTCAACTAGGGGGTAAGAATTTAAAGTTCAAATCTTTTCACAGAAATATGTGGTAAAAGGAACGAATAAGAAGGAATCTCACGTTAACATGAAGTGATCGCTTAACAATTACCATTAATTTAGTTATAAAGTATTTTTTTTCCTTTACAATTAGTGAGTGTAGTGGGAGTACTTGAACTTTGGAAGATGGTTCTAAAAACTGGAACAATAAAAAAAAAAGAAAATTCAGGTCCCGTTTAGTAATGCTATTTTAGTAATGTTATTTATATTTTTTGAAAATAAATATGGGTGAAAAAATGTGTAAAAATACGCATAATATTGTTTAAAAATTAAAAATATGTGTTTAAACACATATATCAAACATGCTCTTAGTTTTTAAAACCATGTTTTGGAGAGCAATATTATTGAATTACGAAACTTTAAACATTTAGAATAATAATTAAATGGTTAAATTCATTATTTCTTAACAATTTATACTTTTAGAACAATCGATAATTTATCATCATAATCATAATATTAAGGTACTGTTAAACAATATTTAAAAACTCTTAAATAAAGTTGTACTAACTTATTTTCATGTTGTAGAAATGATGTTAATAATTTGACTTTATAGTATATTGGTATACCTACCCAAAAGAAAAAGTTTTTTTTTTTTTTTAATCGGTCACAAATGAACTGGAGTTAAACTTTTCCTCTTCGATGGGAATTGATGAAACGAGCAAAGCACAAATAATTTTCATGTTCATGCTACGTACTACACGTCGCTCCTTCTAGTGGGTTCCACACCTCTTGAAAGCAAAAAAGAGGAAAGTGTTTTCTATGAGCGCTGGCCCCCTCGGCAACAACAACGAGTGAGACCTGAAAACCCGTGGCAAGGATCTTGTGGTGAAGAAAGAATATTCTCTATCTTCAAGTTTCAATGATGTTAAGATGGCATTACGTTACATCCTAACTTCTTCTTCTTTTTTTTTTTTTTTTGAAAAAACATCCTAACTTCTAAATCATCATAAATCAGCGGCGATTTACTCTGCCCCACTAATATTCTGTGATGGTTCTAGTCTTTCTTCTTTTTGTTTCATTTTCTTGTTTCACCTGCATCGTTTTTTTTATTTTTATTACTAATTTATTTTCCAATTTTTAGAATACAATAATTTTGGAGTACGATCGAAAGGGAAAGGTTATTTCCAAAACCTGTTTTAGTATTTTTTGTTTGGGGGCAATATTAAAATAACAATGCGCAATCTTATTTTATAATACATTTGTTTATAGAGGAAAATAGAATAATAGAAAATATATTTAAATACTTAAATGGTTGGATCAATTTACAGTTATTCAATTATCGTTAAAGCTTTTCGTGTTCTTAAACTAATACTTTGATCACAACAAACAAGTAAAAGCGATAAAATATTGCATAGAGCAATTATTCAATAGCTGAATATGAAGTAATTAAAATAATAAATTATTACAATAATATCATAAATATATCACAACTCCTTAATTTTTTTTTTTTTTCATTTTGTCTTCTATGAAATAATATATAATATATTTTTGAGTTAAATTTTTCCTTTGGTTGGTATGTCACACTCACTTTATGTATTTTACATGCTAAAAGTATTATAACTCAACTAATACTTCTTGATGTTTTTAACAGAGACTTCCATAATTTAAATCACCCATCACTCAACTATTGAATTAATTAATTTTTTTTTAATTTTCATTTAACACATTTGTTAAAAACTCAATTTTGTGTCATTCCATTCTTTACAAGATCTTCATATCTTTTTCTTACTTAAAAAATTAGAAGGTTAAATAATCCATTTTCTAATTCAACTTAAACCTTTACTTATATTTTAAATAAATTAATTAAAAAGGTAATATTTGAAGTAATTTTATATATAACATATGACTCAAACTTTAAGTGGTGGCTTTGGTGAGTGATATTGTATATATGGACTCTAATTAACTACACAATAAAAAGGACTTGAATTTGAGAATGGATGACTTTGACAAGTTGTAGTATAACTTTTTACTTTATTTTATTTTATTATTTTATTTTATTTTATTTTATTTATTTTATTTTATTTTATTTTTACAAGATAAAATTTCTATTATAGCATAATATAAGTGTATATGTGTGTGAAGCTCATTTCTGGAGACTTGAATCTCAGCCTTTACCCACTATACCCTACAAACACTTATACTTGTGGGGTGACCACAACATTAATAATGTAAAACGTATAAAATTATTTAAAGTTTTTAAAGACCAAGAGTCAAAGACTATAATTACACAATTTGTTTTTTTGTTAATTAGTTGTAGGCCGTTTATGAGGGAGGGGGGACCTGTGAGTTTTTTTTTTTTAATAATTAAAAAAAATCCACAATTTTATTTGGGAGGGAGCTTTGTTTTGCACACATTATACACCTAAGTGAGCCTATAACTGCTTGAACGGTTTATGTCCTTTAAGGTATCGATGTTTCAGAGTGATCAAACAAGAAATTAAATACCACATATTATATATATGAGGATATATATCATTGTGAAGAATGATGAGTTATAAAGTTTGGGGGCTTGAGTGCCTATAAGTTACTTTTACCTATTCTATTATCTTCTTTGGCCCGAGCTAGAACTATTAGGCCCTATATACCAATATCCAAAAAATTATAACATTGTTGTAAGTGGTATGAATTTTCTCTTTTATATTATTTTTCAGTGATCTATGCGTTGTTCTGAAGTGCAAAAGAGAGGGGGCAAAGAAAAAAGATGTACAACAAATAGTATCAAAACAAATCCATTGTCGAGTACAACCAGTCTGCCATTGTTCTTTAATCTCTCTTCCTTTAATTACTACTAGCCAGTATCTTCTGGATCAAACATGAGAGAGAGAGAGAGAGAGAGGAATGTGTTGGTCGGTTTGTAGGGTCAGACAAGGGTCTATGTTAGCTTTTTGCAAAAGGGGGTCTCCATACAAGTCTTATTGATTTCGTTTTCCAAAGCAAAGACTTTCACACGTTTTTCTCTGGCTTTATCTTTATTGGCTGGGTTTGGGTTTTTCTTTTCGTGATTTGGTTAGAAAATTTCTTCAGCACTCATTAATTTGACAGACTCTCCCATCTAGAAGGCGTTGGTGATCGGCCTAACCACGCAATAAACTACAAAATTTAATCCCAAAAGACTCATGCATATTATGTAAACTACAATTTCTAATTGCCACTACGATAATTATAATAAAAAAAAAAATTAAAACACCAAAATACTTGGTTCTTATTTAATTTTGAACCAAGACTACTGGGTTAAATAATCTTCAATTAAACTCCCAATCTCAATGAAGATGAGTTTTTTTTTTTTTTTCCAACTACCATCTCTCACAATTCTATTTCAATACTTCTTCTTTTTACTAGTCTAACAAAAATTTGGTCAATTACTTTTGAGATTTATTAACGCGTGTCTTCAAGGCATATATTAATAAATTATTTTAAAAAATCTTTTATAAAAAAATAAAAAAGTAATTAGCTATTTTGACAGTTTTTTCAATTTTTCAATTTTCTTTTTAAAAAATAGATGGTTAATGTGTCCTCTTAGAACGCATATTAACAGAATCCATTACTTTTTGGCTGAATAAAACTGGCCGGTCAAGTACGTATACTTGGTTGCTTTAACGAATGAGTCTGCAATTTACCAATATTTTCCTACGTACATACATGTAGTACTGCTTTGGTCTGCATAGCGCAAAAGCAGCATCCAATCAAGTCTCACCCTTTATTTCCTCCCAAGTCCCAACTCACTTCTCAAAAGCAACTAGCTTGGCTTTTCTTCTTTGAATGCGATTGTTTTTGGGAGAAGAGGTCTTCAAATTAAGTGGATTTTCACCTTAAGGGTAAAAATGTATACAGTACCTTTGTTTCATCTTTCTGGCACTATGTTACATACCTAACTTATGTCCAGGGTTCTTTATTGGCTCTTGTAAGATTGCCTTAATTCTGAAGGCAACCATCAATGTCATATAAAGTGACCATATCTATAATATTGCTCACGTGCAAAAATATATTCACATATCCCTTTATTTTATGTATGTAAAAATGTACGTTATTTTAAATAAATAAATATATAAATAAATATATATATATATATATGTGTGTGTGTATTTGTTTTTGTTTTTGTTTTTCTTAATTTCATACAACCTTTCATGATCTACGAGAGTAGAAAGAATAAGTCATGAAAGAATTATGAGAGAACAACTATAATTAAGTGTAATTGCGCACAAAAAGATTGACCTAAGCCTCTCGCCCTGACGATGGAAAATAAAATTGAAGAGCTCCTAAGCATTAAGTCAATTAATACACGGATGAGCTTACACTAGCAAAGTTTCACTTAGGTTATTTAAACAACCTGACAAAGCTAGAAAATTTTCAATAAACTATCAGTGTAAAATATAATGTCCTAGTTAATCTAACCTATTAATCAAACCTGACCCAGAAATGGCTTAACTAACGAACTGCTCTACCAACTACCAAGGTCGTAATTTTCAAAACACTGGTTGGTGTGAAAGGAACCCTTTTTTTTGGAGAGAAGATACCAACATTTTTCAAGTTTTGTCTGTTTAGAGAGCATCAAGATTTTCTTTAAGGACTTACAGATAATTGAGAACATATTCCATGCTAGAATAATGCTCTCTTGTTCTACCAGGGGGAGGGCCCTTCTAGAATATAAGTATTTTCTTAAATTTTTTTACTAATGTGTATCTTAAGGACACACAATAATAATCCAATTTTAAAAAAAATTTATCAAAAATTTAAAAAATTTTGACAATTTTTTTAATTTACAATAAAAAATTTTCAAAAATGAATTTGTTAATATATGCCTACGGGCACATATTAACTGGACATTTTTCTTAAAAAAATAAAAAATAAAACCGCACACAGTTATTGAAGATTCGTACGTTGCTATTATTGCATGCAATTTATGCAAATTGTCAATCGAAACAATGAATAATGGAAGACCCTGAAAAGCTTGGTCCAAACTTGGCTTGCTCTGACTCTCAAAAAAAAACTTGGCTTGCTCAAAATTTTCTCAAAAAAGAAAAGAAAAAAAACTTGGCTTGCTCAAAAGAAAAAGTAGTCCAAACTTGGCTGCTGCTGAGTTTCTTTTTCTCTTTCCTTTTTCCTTTTAAAATACTCATTAATTAATGCCGCAGTATTTCAAATCATGTACGTAAGTTATGGGCATGCGAAACTGTGTGAGAGAGAGAGAGAGGCGGCTTCAGAAGCTAACAAAGAATCCTACGCCAAACAAAGAATCCTACGTGTTTAAATATTGTTTATTTTGTTAAAAATTTATTATTAAAAATAATAAAAAAATAATTTTTAAATTACTATTTATTATTGAAAATACTGTAATTTTACTTTAATACACTGTTCATATCTATGAACAGTGTAAAAGGTGTTGGTAAAAAAAAAAAAAAAAAAAAAGACAAAAACACAGATGTGTAAATGTGATCCAAAAGAAACTTAAGTCTACCTTAATTACGACTAAATTCTTATTATGCATGATGTACAACGGAGCCACTTGGAGGCCAGGGAGCCATGGCCCCAAGCATTTTGAAAAATTCTCTTTTCTTTAGGCTAATTAAGAAAAACAGCACTTGGTTCCTTAATTGTTTTTCTCTAATGTTTGTATTCTTGTTAGAATAATTATTTCTATAATCAATTCCCAAAAAACCTAAGTGATAACCCTCTCAAAATATATGTCAAATACTCAAATGATGATATGTATAAAAAATATATAGAAAACATATAATATTATAAATTTGATAAAGTGCTTTTTGGGTAAAATGTAATAATGAGTGTCCATGCATATAGGTTTTGTTCCTGCCATCCTTTTTTTTTTTTTTTTTTGGTAATCATTCCTGCCATCCATGCATAATTGCATATAGGCATCTAATTCTAAAATTCCAGCATTCCCATCATGATTGATAGACAAGATGAAATTTGTTGGAAAATGAGAAATGTAACACTAAACAAGTTATATTAAATGGGTCCGGTTAATATATGTTCTTAGGGTATACATTAACAAATCTATTTTTGAAAAAGTTTTATTGAGAATTAAAAAAGTTGTCAAAACTTTTTCAAATCCTGATAAATTTTTTTCAAAATTGGTTTATTAATATGTGCCCTGGCCACATATTAATAAACTCCTTATTAAATTAATAAGCTATTGATACTCACACTGGGCACATATTAATAAACTCCTTATTAAATTAATAAGCTATTGATACTCACACTAGGCGCTAGTACTAAAAAAACAAAAAAAGAAACACACTCACACACCAGGTGTTAGTGTCTCTCACGGGATTCACATGGCAGATGAGTCTTCCTTCAACTGACCATGACACTTTCTTTCATGTCTCCTTTAGGACTTGTCGACCATGCCACCTTAAAACAACCATAACTTTCTTTTCTTTTGTGGGAGTTTAACTTTTAAGTTGTGTTTGGGAATTTGAAATTGGATCTAGATTTCAAATGTTTTGATTTCAAATTCATTGATTTTAGAAATTATTTCAACTCTAAGCATTTTAAAGGTTTAAAATCTTTAATGAATTTGTCAAATTCAAATCTTTGACCTCTTTAAACTTTTCAGACAAGATATTTAAATTCTAATTACCAAAATCTAAATCTAAATACTCGAATTATGTCATCCAAACACACCACAAATTTATTCAAATATGGGACTTATGATGAAGAAGAAGATTTTAGTGTATAAAATACATTATACACAACAAATACTGCGTTCTCTTTATATGCAAAGGTAACACAAAAATATCAATTTGGGATTAGAAAAAATTTCAGACCAAGTAAAATTGAAATTTTAGTCCTGATGTCACTGTTTACATTTTCTTCTCTTGGCCTAAACGTCCTGTTATCAAGATCGTACGTTTTTTTTGGCTGCTTATGAAATTTCAAAGTGGTATCATTTAAGAATTAAGGGCAGGCATCAATTTCGTAGAGATGCGTGCATAAAACAAAATTTAAATGCAAAAAGACACTGTGGTGGTCGGTAGAAAATGTGCCAAGTTTGATGGCTGAACTAGCCACAGAGCAATTCCGCATATGTTTAGTGTGATAAAACTTATATAGTCAAAACGAAGCCGCCTCCTTCATATATGCTTGAGAATTTTCGCTAACTGTTCTTTCTTTGTTCCTTTCTTTTTGGTTATTGGTTAGTAAAGATATATTAACGAACAGTTTTAAGCAATACTAGTTACTAGTAAGAGTAGTAATTTTTGTCAAAAGCCTTTAGCTCAACTAATGGGCATCTTATATTGTTTTCAATAAAGACATTTAATTAGGGTTTAAATCCTCTCATCCTAACTATCAAATTATAAAATAAAAGTAATAATTTTTCTATACTTTGGGAATAATGCCATCTCTTTCTATATAACAGTAGATTATGTTAATTAAATTAGTGATGACTGATGAGACCCTCAATTTAAGAGTGGGGAGTATTGCTCCCAAAATAATGAATAGTTTTTTAAGTGATTATTCAATATTTTAATCAAAACATCTGCACACTAATTCACTTCTTAAATCTTGTGCTCAATACTGCTTTGTTGGAAGGAAATTAATATCTTCTATCTATATAAAAAACGAGAGTTTTGAGCGGATTTGTTTTACATTTAAATGGCAGTTTTGTGAGTCTTTTGGTTTTGTTGTTTGGTCAATACTATTAAAAAAGTTTGTGGTGCAATGGCCTATGAAATTACTTTTTTTACCCCTAAAAGCAATTATAAATTAAAGAAAGTTAAGTTTTTTTTTTTTTTTTTTTTTTTTTGGGTCCTTTTGTTTGGTACTTCCTTTGAAATTACTCTATTACAGTATTACCCCTGGAGATATGGATGGGCTAAAAATTTGTGAGGATCTTATAGTCTTTTTGTTCTCAAGTGTATTAGTTAACTACTCCAATGAACACTCGTAGCAGGTTTTGGCATCTAGCAGAAGTTTGGGGATTGCTTTTACGTGCTCTCTTGTCACTAATTAAAGTAGAGAGGGGATGGATATGGGAGCAGAAAGTATGGATTGAAACTTGAAAACGTTTACTTTAATTCTATTGAAATTGATATATCTGTTATGTTTGTTTTTGTTATTTTTTTCTTTGTAGAATTTTATAGCCTTTTTTACTCTTGACGGAATTTTTTTTTGGAGTTTATTACTTATAAAAAAAAATTTGGTAATTAATAAAATAATTTTGTTGAAACAATGTCTAATATTCATTTTCATTTCTCATTATCCTCAAATAATAATGTCTAATATTAAAACCAATCATGATAGATTTGTAATGTTGCTTATATAATCTTTGATTTTCTAGATCTTTTATATATTTTCTAATTTATTTTCACTTATAACAAGTGGGAGGGGTTCGAATCCAAGTTTTCCACGTGAAAGAATCGATCAATTGTATTGAACTACATGGCTCTCCATTTTTCTTTTGGAGAGGAGAGTTACATGGCTCTTGACCTTTCTTATTATCAAAATGTCTCTGTGCAAGGTGCGGGTTCAAAGCTAGTCTTCTAAAAAAAAGAGGGAAAGAGTTCAATAAGTTTCTGTTGTCAACCAAAATCCAGCCCAATAGGCTTAACTTTATGGCATCTAATAATCCATGAATTTGGGCATCTGACAATCCAGCCCAAGGGCACAAAGCATCGATTTGGGCTTAACTTTTTGGCATCTAACAATCCAGCCCAATAGCCCACCCCAGTTAATTAGACTCGGGCTTCTGTTCATCCAGCAGCAACCTTGAGAGATCAGTCACCAGTGTCATGCGCTCAAATGCTGGCTTTCTTCCTTGGAATAACACAAACTCACAAAGGGAGGGGAAGGGACCAGCGGGGCCACAAAGCATTTTATACCTCTTTTTTTTTCTAAGAAGAGAACTATGCGAATCTTAATTAAATTCTAAATTTATTTAAGGACAAGTGTGCAGGTTTAATTCTTGATCAGCCACTGTTTTATATAACACCGATCATCAACACACTTTGGACTTTGGAGAGGATGTTATAATTGAATATGGATTCCATTCCCTCCTTTAAAAAATCTTCCAAGCAAAGGAATGGCAGCTCTAAATGGCTGTAAATAAGAGAAAGGGAAAGGGAAGTGTAACAAGAGCAGAACATAACAGATTTTCAGCACACATCTCTCTCTTTTTTTCTTTTTTCTTTTTATGAATAAAACACACCTACCCACCATAAACTATTACTAGATTACATGAATTTGTACAATCATATAGCATAGAAATGTTTTTAACATTACACAGGGTAAAAGTTTATGCAGACCAGCTTTGTGACCATAATGTTACAAGAACACACCTATATACAACAAAGAGAGGCCACCTATTATACAGACAACAGAGCTTTAAGCTCATTGACAAGCTCAAGAACAAAATTTAGTCATATAATGCCTTAACAGCATAGCATTACGCACGATTCCCAAGATTATTATTTGACCAAAACTAAAACAAAACATAAATAAAATTGACTAGTACCAAAACAAAAAAGGCTTCATCATCCAAAGCAAGACAACTTTCCCAGGCCTCCCAGCAACACCAAGCAAGAAAAGACTAGGAACTGACCTCTGCATTAGCTGTAGCCGCTTCAGGATGGTAATGGAGTATTTCCTTCCACATCATCTCCCTTATCATATTTTCCCCTAAATCTTCATCTATGTCAAGATCAATGGGGACCTGGGCGGGAGGATTGGAGCTGGGATCATACAGTGGGGACATGTAAGGGTGTTGCAGAGCTTCTGTAACACTTATCCTCTTTGATGGATCAAATACAAGCATTTTTTGCAGAAGATCAATAGCCAGGGGATGGGCATTGGGATAAAGACGGGAAAAGGGGGTCCCAGGAGAGTATGGAAGTGCCTTAATGTATCTCTTTGCCTTTGGATTGTCTATAAATTCAAGATCCTCATCTCTCTGGCTACCAAGGATGTTGATGATCAGTTTAAGTTGATTGAGACATTCTGTGCCAGGAAAGATTGATTTTCGGCCAAGAAGCTCAGCAAAAATGCAGCCGACAGACCACACATCAATGGATGTCCCATAGTTGTCACAGCAGAGGAGCAGCTCTGGGGCTCGGTACCAGCGAGTTACAACATACTCGGTCATGAACTGGCCCTTCACATTGCTAGTACGTGCTAGCCCAAAATCACATATTTTTAGGTCACAGTTTGCATTGATGAGAAGATTCCCAGGCTTCAAGTCACGGTGAAGGATGTTTGCAGAGTGGAGATATTTCAATCCACGAAGCAACTGGACCGGGAAGATTAGATTAATACAAGCCATAAAGGATTAAGCAACTTCAACAATTACTATGACTGTAAAGATTTTTCTAATACTGAATGTGCCAGCATATTTCAAACATTAATACCCAGATAATGAACAACTGCTGAGACTATTTCAGCAAGATTGATAATAAGGAACAGAGCAAGTTATTACAGTAAGTTGGCATTCTATGGTCACATTATATGCTAACAGCAGCAGAAACAACAGTACATAATGTCAACGATATAGTGACCAATTGTCAAAGTAGTGACAGTTTTAGAATGAGTGGAGGTGATCAGTATAAAAAATAAGGTAACTGCTAAACAGACTCAAAAGACTCTAAATTTAACTACAGGTGGCATAAAACAGATATTGACAGTAGCTCAGAACTTGATGTCGTTCACAGAGTAGGTATTGTTAATTTCCCTCAAACCATGTTTGATCGAACAATTAAACTACTTATCTCTAGAAATCTATCCAACATTTTTGTTAATCTTTTTATATGTCTTCCTTTAGAGGCCTACAGCCATTATGTAGCATGGGCGTTATATCCAGCATGAAACTATTCTTTTTCAATAAGTCAGTATGGAACTTAACATTATCTAGAAATTCATTAGAATTTCAAAATCATTCACATATTTTCTTGACACTTATCTATGATCAACATGAAAATATGTTTTCGATACTATAAAACCACCAAAGAGGATATGCAAGCTGTATCTAAGTACCAAGTACTAGCATGCTGATCGCAATTCCCAACCCTCATTATATCCCCACAAAAGTAAAATAAGCAAGAAAAATTGTATGCCAGAGACATACATAAATGTAATTTAATACTCAGCTTTGCATTACCACTATCACATGGTTTTGGCTGAGATCACAAATGACCTATAACAACCTCATATTGAGGCAGTGGTTATCACTATAACAATAAAGCATGAATGAAGTTACCAAACTCAGGAGCCAATTGCAATAATAAAAGCACCATTTATCATTGAATTAAGAACACTAGAAAAGCAACATGGTTTCAAATCGCAAAACCAACCTCTTTAGATAAAATTGCAAAACAACTATCTTAGAGGTATCAGTCTAGATTTAATTATACCTATACAACTTGTACTACTGCAGCACATCATAACTTTTACTACATCCTACGGTTAGTCTATAGTTAGCCTGGGGTTAGTTTCTCTACACACTACCAGAGAAGTGCTTAAAAATGAACATATTCAAAGCTAAAGCTGAAATTTGGAGCTTTTAAGAGACCCAAAAAAGAAAAGAAAAAAGAAGATCCCTACAGCTCACTGTTCATGCTTTATAAATCCAAAACTTTAACGCACTATTAAGTGTAATTTTTCAAACACCCAAAACGCTAAAGAACTTTCTAGTACCAAAACTATAGCTCTACTTCAATAAGCTCATTGTAACACAACAATTTCATATAGTGAAAATATAACTTCTTAAGGCTTAATTTTCTGCAGTGTCATGTTCACTATTTCTCTCTTTTCTCTCAATCCCAACAACAATTCTAACATTCTCAAAAACAAGACCACAAAAATGCACACCTGAAAGAGGAAATACTGGCAGTGATCATTGCTGAGTGACTGTGACGACTTGATAATCTGATGCAGATCCGTGTCCATGAGCTCAGACACCAAATACACATCCTTGAAGCTTCTCCTATGCACAGGCATCATGACATCTTTCAAAGCAATGACATTCTCGTGTCGAAGATGCCGAAGAAGCTTGAGCTCACGCAGAGTTCTCAGTGCATCCACGCGATTCTCAAACACATTGTTTATTTTCTTGATCGCTACTTTCTCATTGGTCTCTCTGTTCACCGAAGAACACACAATCCCATAAGCCCCACGACCAATCGGCTTTATGGGCACGTACTTCGTGTCAATCTCAAACAACGTTTGCCACATCGAATAGTAGTGTTTTCCTTGAGATCTAACCCCATTCGGAGGCTCAACCGGTGTTGCCATTTCCTAGTTCAAACAAAAATACTAATATTTTTTATTGAAGAGTATAAGATAAATTTCCAATTTCGGAAACATATTGAAATCTATAAAAGGAAACTTACTTGTTTGGATGTGATACTATGCTGTGTAATTTTAATGAAGAAAAATTGCCACTTAGTATTCACCGAAAATTCCTCATCGGATAGTTTACACAAACCCTAATTCGCCGACACGATTGATTTCGCGCCAGAATTGCGACATGTTTGCTTTGGAGGAAGCTCTGGAATTCGATTTCTTTAAGGAATTGGATTTTTTCTTAAGGAATTCAATTTCTTTTGTGTTTGAATTTGTGCGCGTCAACGAGGAATTGAGGTCTGAGAATAGCTTTCTCGGCCATGAGGTTCGTTATCTTGTCGCGATCAGACCAGAATTTTAGTGACAAACATGTGGATTTGTTTTTTTTTTTTTTTAAATTAATTTTTTTATTTGTATCTTACGATGGGGTCCATTTTTGGCACGGTAATCTATGGCTGTGATACAAGTGGGAAGAAGCGACGGCGTTTTAAGATGAGTTTGTTGGAAGCAACGGGTAGATTTTTTATTTATTTTTTTCATTTCTTTTTTGTGATGGATAACGAATCAAGCATATTCTTCGCACAATCGCATTACACAACTCCTAAGGTGGATTGATCATTGATCTACCGGAATTCGGTGGTGCTGTCCAATCATGTCTAGTCAATTGTTGATGCACATTTTTGCAAATCCATATCCAAAAGCCCATGAGCAAGAAAGCCCAATGAAAAGTAAGGCCTAAAGGCTCACCAAGAAGACCAAAAAGCAAGAGAGGTCCAAGGAAAAAAATGCAAGGGAAAGTGATCTGTCGCAAAATACAGATCTGCCACAGAATATAGTTCTCCAACAGAATGGTTTCGGCAGATAAAGATAAATTGGATTCAAGACCCTTTTGATCCAGTCAACATTATTTGGCCCACAAAGGCCCAAATCCTTTTGTATAAAAGATAGGCGTGAAAACTAATATGAAAAAGCACGGTGAACGAAACAGGGAACAGCAAGAAGTGTTAGCAGCAGGAAACGCATGAAGGAAGAGTCAAACTAAAGGAAATGACAAAACGCAGTAGGAAATGTGTGAAGAAATAATACAGCCACACAGCAAAACAAAACAAAGCTAATCTGCTATGGCAGAAACGGTGTGGGAGACAAACACAGAAGGGCTGGGGCACCACTAACCTGTACCCAGCCAATACAAGGGAGGTGGGTCCACGGTGAAGGGGATTCAGAGGGTGTGGTTTGGTGGTGGGAGGAAAAAATGGTCTCTATTTGGTTTCCTACCGTGACTTCTTTTGGGAATATATCTTTCTGTGATGGTATCTTATCCAAAAGAAGTAATAAATGGTTGGGACCATCTGATGCATGCCATAGAGCTAGGTAGTGAGGTAGCTCGATCCTTATTGGTTAGTCACCTAGAGGTAGAGGTATACAGCAGGAACAAACAAAATAGAATTTTGTAGAGAAATGAGTAGTGGTGCAACAAACATGTACTGAGCAATAGCAGGGGCAACCAATGGGTGGGTGGGTAATCTTGAAGGGATGCCCACAACAAACCAAAAACAGTTGGTGAAGCCCTAGGGTAAAAGGGAGAAATCCCACTGAATCAGTTTGCTACAAAAGAAAGATGTAATCATGGTAGAAGAGGGAGGAAGGAAAAAGAGGGGAAGAGAGAAAAACACTGAAAGAGAGAGACCCAAGGGGGGGGGGGGGAAGCACTTAAGGGGGGAAACCTATGGTAAGAGAGTAGTAAGCACCAGAGAGAAGGACCCAGAAAAAGTAAGGAAGTCAATACTGTACCGGTATGTATACCGGTATCGAAACATCAACGTTTCGTACCGGTTTAAATACTGGTTATACTCGTCATGTACCGGCCATACAGGCCAATTTCGGGTAATACCGGTCGGTACTGAAAAATGTTTTTTTTTTTTAAAGTAATTTTTGAATTTTTGTTAAGGCAGAATGATAACTTATTTGCATTAACTTATTAGTATTATTTGTTTTCTTAGTATGCAATGATAACTTTTAAACTTTCTATTTTTTATATTGTGTGTGTGTGTGTGTTTTTTTTTTTCCTTCTTTTAATTGATACTAAAGTCTAAAACCATGAATAATTAATTCTGAATTGAGGAAATGTTTTATGGTAAACTTTTATATTTATTATAATATATATACACACACATACATATATATATATATATATATATTTATAAATATAAAAAATAGCGGTAAACCCGAAACGGTACACTGGTATTGACTAGTATCCGAAATATATCGTACCGCTGGCCAAACCGGTACAGTCTCCGGTACGGTATTGACTCCCTTGAGAAAAAGGAAATACCAAAAAGGGGGAACAACCCACAACAGGAGAGTAGTAAGAAACCAAAAGTAAAAAAAGAACGGAGAGAAAGAAAGAAAGTGGTAAAACAAAGAGAGAAAATACGGCAGGAATAGGGGCATGCATCAATAGACCATCTTTTCCCTCCCTCTTAGTAAACCCACTCTTTGATGTTCCCAAAAGTAATAGCTAGTAGCCATTTAGGCCTATTCTACAAAATGCACAACTTTGATGGCAAAAGCCTATGACAAGGTTGTTCAGGTTGGGGTTTGGGTTCTTTCTTGGTTTACTTATCCTATAAGAAAACTCAATACTTGATTTTGATTGCAAATATATTTGATTTCTCTCATTATAAATTATATCTGCTGTATTTGATCATTCTACCGAAACACCTTTTTATTACGTTTGCTTCATCAGATGTCCTGCTGTGGTATCTTTACTTTTTGTACTAGTTATTCTGCTGTAACACATTTTCACTATATTTAGCGTGTTAGCTATTATACTAGCTAAAACTTTTCTGCTGAAGCTTTCTTCCTTACTTGTTATTACGTGTTTTACTTTTGACACAAACTAATCATTATCCTGCCATAAATACATATACATATATCTTGTTCCTCATTTTCTGCAAAATATATTTTATATATGTATATGTGAATACATATAAGTATATATACTCATATATGTATGTATATATTTGAGAATATGCTAACCCATTTAAACTAACATTTGTTTGATGGGTATTTTCTTTGGGTTTTAGATTTGTTTATGTGCAGAAAGTAGAAAAGTATTTCTGTGGTAAAAATGAAGAGTAGTCACTCACATTGCAGAAGGCTTTACTGCACGGCAGAAGGCTTTAAAGCATAGCAGACATCTTTAAAGCACAATAGCACAGCAGAAGGCTTTACGGCAGAAAGCTTTATTGCATGGCAAAAGGCTTTAACGCATAGCGGACAACTTCAAATGCACAGCAGAAAGCTTTACTGCACAGCAGGAAGCTTTATTGCACAGCAGAAAGTTTTGCTGCATAGCAGAAAAGCCAGTCCTGCGGCAGAAATTGGAGAAAAGTTCATTTTGCGGCAGAAACTGGAGAAAAGTTTCTTCTGCAGTAGAAACAAAGGTAAGCCTACTTTGCAACGTCTTTCCCTTGGACTTGGACTCAGTGTTTGTGCACTGGCAGCTGCAAAATGGTACTTTGAAGCCCATTCTGCGGAGCGCCAGGCCCGACTTCCTTCTTAAAAAAAAGAAACGTAAAAAGAACCCTCTACACCAATTACATCACTTTTAATCGAGTCACTTTTTTAAGAAATTAAAAAAAAAGCACAAACAAAAAATTGAGATTGTCCAAAGATCTCAAACATTTTATTATTTCTCAATGTTATATAATAGGGTAAACTACAATTTCATCCTTTAAATTATATTTTATTTTGGTTATTAATATTGTTAGGTTCTAAAGTTTAGGATTTTATGTATTTAGAACTCTAATTTGTATTGTTGGCAAACCATGATCAAAACAATGTGATTAGAAGTGTTTAAAACTAGCTCAAAGTTGTATGTCAATGTAAAGTTGGAATCGAGTGTAAAGCAAGAAGCACTGTGGCTTTCGGCCTGGCTCGATCGATCGAAGCTTAGGCTCGACCGATTGAAGCTCGGGCAGATCGCTTTTCTGCAGAATTTTCCAACTCAGCCCTAGTTGTTTTAAAACGTTTTTAGGGTTTCTTATTTGTTCTAAGTATAAAAGGCAAACCCTAACCACGTTTTAGTGTTGCTCATATTTGTGGTTTGTGTAAATCTATTGTGAGATCTAGAGGAGTTTTCCTTTACACAAACTTAGGGTTTTCAAGGAGGAGATATTTTCTACACCTTGATGATCAATTCAGTTGCTGCCATTAAAGCTTAAAGACTACATAAGCGGGTGTGCTTGTAGTTAGTGGTGAATCCAAGAAAGAAGGAGTTCGTGGATTCGGAGTTTACATGTGGTCGTGTCAGTAAGTTCTACTGGTTGGTAGCATTAGAAAGTCAAGCGGGGGTGCTTGTAAGTCCTTTTGTATGAATTTCGATTCTTTCAAGATAGTGGATTCAAGTTTACCTTGAGGATAGCTAGGTCAAATCCTCCCCAGGTTTTTACTGGTTTGGTTTCCTGGGTGATCATATCGTGTGTTATTTATTTTCCGCTGCTTTGCATGATTTGATCTTTATTATTGTGATAACCTAGACTTGTTTAATTGGACTAAGTAACAATTTGGCTAATTACCTAGGTTTAATCAATTGTTTAAGGGGTCTAAAAACTGTCAAATATTTCAACTGTGTTAATTTATTTCTTAAATTTAGTACTGTGTCAATTTGGCATTTGCCATTATTTCTTAGATAGAAATTGCTGATGTGACAAACGGTTAAAATAAAAAATTAGTTTATTGCCACATCAACGAAAACTAATTTTTTATTTTGGGTGTTTGTCACATTAGCAATTTTCATCTAAAAGATAAAAGTAGATGCGAAATTGACATACATTGAAATATTAGAGACCGAATTAACATAATTTAAAAGGTTAAAGACCAAATACGTCATTTACCCGATCTAATTAACTAACAAGTATTTCAAATGAAACGAAATTTTGACCTAAAAGTTGAATTGATTTCACTTAACGGTAACTCTGAACAAACTACAACTTGCGACACTTATTTATAGTCCATCTTGCTCCTCAAAGTAAATTGCCAACCGTTTGGATAGAAATTGCTGATGTGACAAACGGTTAAAATAAAAAAATAGTTAATTGCCACATCAACGAAAACTTTTTTTTTTTTTTTGGTGTTTGTCACATTAGCAATTTTCATCTAAAAGATAAAAGTAGATACGAAATTGACATACATTGAAATATTAGAGATTGAATTAACACAATTTAAAAGGTTAAAGACCAAATATGTCATTTACCCGATCTAATTAACTAACAAGTATTTCAAATGAAACGACATTTTGACCTAAAAGTTGAATTGATTTCACTTAATGACAACTCTGAACAAACTACAACTTGCGACACTTATTTACAGTCCATCTTGCTTCTCAAAGTAAATTGCCAACCGTTTGCCAATTGTTCAACAAGACGTTGAACTCATCTCCCTATAAAGTAATTAATGAAATCATGAATTACTACATAGTTCATATTCCATCTCTAATATGTGAACTTCATTTAGCAAATTCATATACCCTCAGTACAACATCATATGTTTTCCAACAAAGTGGGAATTTCTCAGCTTAATGAGTTGACCAAAGTTCGAAATTCATCAACTTTCGTCCTCTCAACTCTATTTATTAGAATAAGCTATGGAGCCCGAAAGTCAATGAAATACTCAAATTATTCCTTTATAAAATTGATTAAGACACACTTATGAAATAATTTATTAAACATCAAATTCAAATTGAAGACACAAATTGCTTTCTCTACAAACAACAACCTAAGTTGTTGGCACATATCCTCTTCAAATGCCTCACTGCAATTGGATGAGACGTACCAAATCAACCTTACCTCCCTACCTAATAAATCCACACTTGATTAGGTTCGCTGTATTTTGGATCCAACAAATTTCTTGGTCTAGAAAGAATAAAACCAAAATACTTTTACACTTGTAGCTTCCCTAGTCTTGTGAGTTGTGACCATCCTTTTTTTTATTTTTTATTTTTTTATACCATTCCAGAAAACACGCAAAGATTACAAAAGAGTTTGATTACAAAAGAGCTTGATTGATCATACAGCAGTGGATAGGCATTCTAGTTGCCAACTTGGCTAGGTTACTAACATGACTAATTACAAGTGTTGGGACATACAAGGAGTGATAGCTCGATCGTGTCATTGTGTTCTAAATGAGACCAATCAGCCAACAAACTCCTCTCCTGCCAGTTTGGAGTCCATTTCTTGTTGGTAACTTGAACAACTCTCTTACTATAGTAGCAAATTTTGAGAGGAACTTTAACTTTCCATATCAAGGGGTGTAGTCCATTTTGAGTGAAAGTTATAAGCTTTTTTAACTTGGTAATCACCTGAAGAAGAATGTTTCCAAACTAATTTGTCTATCCCAATTCCTATTTTAGAGATAGGAAGGTTCAAAATTTCTTCACTAATGGGATGGGGGTACAAGGTTTTTACAAGACCAGGATTCCATGAGTGGTTTGTGTGATCAATCAGGTCTGCCACAGTATCAGTACTCAAGTTATGCTAGTTTAGCAGATGGGGTTGACAAGGGAACCAGGCTGAGTGATCAAGAGGGATATTTGTACCCAAACCTATGATCCACATTCCTTCCTTTAGAAAGCTATTTTTTTGATTAATAATACCTCTCTAAAACTAGGAATGATGGGGTTTAGGTGAGCATTCATGGATTGAGGCATTGGGAAAGTATTTGGCTTTGAAGGTTTTGGAAATGAGGGAGTGTGGGTTCTAACTGATTCTCCAAAATTGTTTAGCTAACATGGCTTGATTCATGAGTCCAAATTTCCTCAAAGCTAAACCGCCCTCTCTCTTAGGTTTGCAAACCGTATCCCAATTCACCAAGTGCATCTTTTTTTCCCCTAGATCATGTCCCCACTAGAAAGCTCTAAAGATTGCATCCATCTTGTTACAAATAGCTTTAGGCATCTTGAAATAGTTGAAGGTATATATAGGCATGGACTGAAGGGTGGATTTGATTAGGGTAGCCCTACCAGCCTGAGATAGGAGTTTTGCCTTCCATCCCTATAATTTAGAGTGCATTTTGTCTACCAAGAACTGGAAATCAGCAATCCTCTTGCCTCTTAACATGAAGTTTAAACCAAGGTATTTACTAGGACTTTGAACTAGATTGACACCAAGATCTTGAGCTAAGGTTCCTTTCACTTCCTCCTCCATGTTAGGTGAGCAGTACAGGTCAGAATTGGAGAGGTTGATGCTTTGACCAAATAAGGAACAATACCAGTTGAGAATTTCTTGAATATGGATTAAGGACTGGTTATCTTGTTGGAAGAAGAGCAATGCATCATCAACAAAGAATAGATGTGTAAAGGAGATGCCATTTCTGTCTATCTTAACTCCTCTTATTCTCTACTGATTTTCAGCTTTCATGAGTGCTAGAGAGAGAATGTTTGCACATATAAGGAATAAGTATGAGGAGAGAGGGTTTCCTTGTCTGAGTCCTTTCCTAGGGGTAAAAGATTTAGAGATGTTGCCATTGATGAGAAGGGTATACTAGACAGTGGTAACACACTCCATGATCCAATTCACCCATCTATCATTAAAGTTCATGGCCAGGAGAATCGCCTTCAAGTTGTGACCATCTTTGGTGGCATTGAAACAAACTCATTTTTTTACAAAATTTCCAAACTCCCATCAACCTAGTAAATGCAACAAACTTAAATTTTCAATCCCACTTAAATGTTTGGGCCTCCATTATCCCTAAACACACACCTCCCCTAAACCTATGCTCCGCACCCACAGGTTGGACCAAATTTAATTTTGATGCCTCGTTTACTAGCAAGGGATCCTACATTTCCTCTGTCAATTGAGACTTATAAAAGCATTAGTATTGGTGGAGGCAAATTGCTAAAATGCTAAATTTACCAGCCAAATATAACAAAAGTGGGCTGCATGCTTGCATCAGTGGAGGAAAATCCAAAATCTTTGGCTGTGCACTGTAGCTCAGACATTTAACAAAAAAACAATATTTTATTAGGTTGTTTATATTATTGTGTTGTTTATATTATTTTATTGCGTTAAATGCTATAATAAAAACTCTGATGTTGGGTGTTTTATAAAGTGAGGTATTAAAATAGATAAAGTAATTTTTTGTGGTGCCAAATTGCTAAATTTTTGCTATCACTAATGCTGATGCTCTAAGGCTACATCTTACCTGTCACTACAAAAAAGAATCCCCTCCTGCTCTCCAACACATGTTGAAACAAGAGTTACCCTCCTACTTGTCATAATTATCATTAATCAAGGTTGCAAGTTCGCCTATTTTTTTTTTTTTAATGAGATTCAAAAATTGTGACCAACTCTATCAACAATCCAACCTTGCAACTTAGATGGGATTTCCAATATGTCATAAAAGACAGTAGACCTCTCCTTTGTGATTTCATTGATGTTTCTTTCTCCTTTTGCCCTAAATCCCTTAATGAACTTACTCACCATTTAACTCCAAGGACCTCTTTTTGTTGTTGTTGTTGTTTTATTTTATTTTATTTTATTTTATTTTTTATAAGTTTTTTATTTACTTGGGGCATCCAACCCTTTAACTCGATCCCTTGTTGGGTCACTGTTGATGCTTATGGGCAAGTTCACCTTGGTCCCTCTTTTGCCTCTTTTTAATTTATTAAAAAAATAATATATAAAAATAATTTAAAAAGGATAAATTCCATTAATATGTTTTGAGATTTGGATTAATGCCTATCATGTCCAAGGGTTTTCAAAATCGATCAATTTAATCCTTAAAACTAACTTAATCCCTAAATACTGTTAAGTCTATTAGTAATTTTTCTCAACAATCTTAGGAACTAGTTGACTTTAGAGACGAAAATTGAGGTTATGTTTGGTAACAGTTTTTGTTTTCTATTTTTAAAAACTTGTTTTTGGGAATATACAGAAAAAAAAAAAATTTCTTGTATTTTTGAAATCAAAAACATGTTTGGTTAGTTGCAATTAAAAAAAATAGTTTTTTTGAAAAAAAAAAGACTATAATATGTTGTTATTAGGATTTAAACTCTAATGCTAACTCATTAAATGAGATAGATTCATAAAATTAAATGCGTGTTTTTATTGACTTTTGAAAATTAGAAACTGAAAATAGCATTTTGAATGTTTTCAGTTTCCTTTACAAATTGAGTTTTGAGAACAGTTTTTGTTTTCTGTCTATTTTAGGTTGCCAAACAAATTTTCAAGTTTCAAAAATAGAAAATTATTTTTGAAAAAAACAAATAGGGGAAAAACAGCTACCAAATATACTAACCAGTTCTGAAAATCTTGCACTTGGTGGACATAACATGTTAATGGAAATTACCCGTTTACCCAAAAAAGAAAAAAAGAAAAAAAACAAAGAAACAAAAGTCATAATGCCGTTGCTCAAGAACCACGTGCTTGTCTCGTGACCTCTGCCTAACGTGGCAATGAGCTAGTTGATTGTTTGTTGGTTCGGTAGAGAACTATGAGCTTAAAAGTTAAAACTTCCCAAGTCTTCCACTGCAAGGGAAACTCAGAACCTGAAATTGAACCGAAAGAAAAGGAATAGAAAAAGCCAAAGCCCCGTAGTGTAAACTGAAAACTCTCTCTCTCTCTCTCTCTCTCAGGAGCCATGATTTCCCAGTTCTTCGTTCTGTCGCAGAGAGGCGACAACATCGTCTTCCGTGACTGTGAGCCTCTCTCACTCTCTTTCCTCAATTTCCTTCATTTCACTTCCCCAGTTTCAATTTCATAATTTCATTGTTTACATCGTGCATGTCTCTTTTTGACGCGTTTAAGTTGATTATTCTTGTTAGATTCATGTTTCAACTCTGTGATCTGCGTTAACACACAAATTTAAAACCATCTTCTAGATTAAATTTGACTGTTGTTTGCTTTTAATTCGCTCCAATAAATTGCAACCAAAATTAGAGTTTATAAAACAAGAGGGCACTTATGCACTTATTTAATGTTATGTTACGCATGGTAATAATATGATGTCTGAACTAAAGAAAGTTTGTTGAGAGTTAATTTTGTTTAATTGCAAAACTGTAGTGATCTTATTTAAGGTTGTTACTTATGATGATTTTCCTGAATAAGGTTGTTAATCCTTGCATTTCATAGTTTCTTCTAGGTAGCATGGCTGGGAATTATGTTGTAGCCTAGAAAATGAGGCCGCTAATTTTTTGGTGCTATGTTGGTTTTTTTTTTTTTTTTTTTAAGTATCACATGAGGGATGATGGGCAATTGGTATTTTGGAATCTGATATATATAGGTCACAGATTTTTATGATGCATACACGCATAACATTTTCTTTTGTTAATTAAAATGCAGATCGGGGTGTAGTACCAAAGGGGAGTGCCGAGATATTTTTCCGAAAAGTGAAGTTTTGGAAGGAGGATGGAGAAGGGGATGCACCACCTGTCTTTGTAGGTATTTTCTATAATAATATCTCACATAGGATTAATTCATGAAACCTATGTGAGATATAGGATTTCATAGATAAAACTCTTAATAAAACTTGTTCTAGGAGAAGATACAATTGACATATTTAGCATGTTTTCTACTCAAATTGCATTGGGAAGGATTCATTAAGAAATTTTTTTTGGGAGGATATGGATGACTTGATTCATGGGTTACTAAATGGGGTAACTGGATTAGACCTAAATGGCTGTGTTGGAAAAGATAGTGGGGATTTTAAAAAGTTCATGAAGGCTTGGGGTATGGAGTAACCGAGTAAGGAAGTCACACTTAATTACCTTCAAACATGGGACAAAAGCCAGATAAATTTCATCCTTACTCGAAAATTTGTATTAGATGTTGTAAAGTTTACAAGGTGATACCATGACAGAGCGTAGGTTGTGTGGTACTAGATATTTGTTTTAGAAAATGGAAAAAAGATGTATTAGACAGAAACTGAGAATTAAATGGTGGTGTTTGAAGGGAGAGAAACAAGTTGTTTATAAATGGGATGATCAAAGTAGGTAAGTAGGGCCTAGATGAAGTTGTTGATAAGACGTGGAATGAAATGGCTAGTTGTGTTAAAAGATTAAGGATTAGGGTACCAACTAAGGATACTTGGTTGTGGAATGAAGACGTTCAAGCAATAGTTATATTAAAAAGAGAGTGATATAGAAGCCTACTAGATGTAGAGACAACACTGCTTATGCAAATTATAAAGTGGAGAAGAGGTAAGAAGAAAGGCTGTTTGATAGGCACTATGTTTTAGGCTTATGATGAGGTGTATAGCAATTTAGGGATGATGTAGAAAATAATGTTTATAATCTTGCTAAGACAAGGGAAATGAAAGCAAAAGACTTGAATCCTTAAGTGCACTAAGGATCAGGGTCAAAGAGTGTTAGTAAAGAAAGATGGAAGAGTTATTTTGATGAAGTTTTTAAGCCATAGAAGGAATTGGAGTGAATTAGGTATCAGTTGAGGATAAAATCGTAGGTTTGTTTGAAGAATGAGGATGATCAAGGTAAATGACACATTAAGGAGGATGAAAGCGGAAAAAGCTGTGGGACCTAATGAAATTCCCATTGAATTTTTGAGGTGCTTGGGTGACGTGGGTGTAGGATGGTTGACAAACCTTTTCAATAAGATCCTAAGCATTTGTGGAGGAAAAGTACTTCAATACCTATATAAAAGAACAAAGGAGGTATTCAAATCTGTACAAACTATGAAATTTTGAGAGAGAATTATTGAACATAGGTTAGACATGAAACAACAATATTAGATAATCAATTTGGTTTTATCCTAGGCGATCCCATGGAAGCAATTTCTTACTGTGGAGTTATACTTTCATATCTAAAGGCTTTAAGTTAAAACTTTCATATCTAAAGGCTTTAAGTTAAGTAGGTCTAAAACTGAGGACATGGAGGATAAGTTTGGTAGATGAAAGAGGTGTAAAACTTGATGGTCAAAAGAAACAAAAAATGTTAGGCTATCAAAAAACAACATGTTCATAAAATGTGTGTTGTTTAAACATGAATGTTAAGATGAAAAATACAAGGAAAGACGAGAAACGAAAAGAAAAAGTTTGTTTAAAGATAATTTCTTCTACCATGAAAAGATGGGGGAAAGTTGCTTGAAATGGTTGATTTAGTCATGTACAAAGGCGAACGATTAATGCACCAATGAGGAAGAGTGATTTGATTCAAGTTAAGAGAATGAAAATAGGTAAGTGAAGACCTAAAATAAAAATAGTTAAGAAGTAAAAAAGAACATGTTAATTAACGAGCTAATAAAAAGCTAGTAAAGAGTATGGTTTTAGACTTTTAGATAAGAGAGTATGATGTTACATAGGGTGTATTGGTGGATAAAATTACATGTGATTGACCTTGATTAGTCTGTTGAAGATTCATAGTAAACCTAAAAAATTTTGGGACTAAGGCTGTGTTGTCGTTGTTGTACCTCACATGCTGTATTCTTTCATTTTCCTTCTGCATATGGATGAACAATAAATGCAGTTTCTGCACATATATGCCTTTACATCTTTAAACCAGAGTCAACCCCCCCCAACTTGGTTTTATCTTTGTTCTTTCAAGTTTTTTGTGATTAGTTTCTTTTCTCTTATATTCATATTTGAGTGCATTTATAGAAAATAGTCTGCTTCCCCTACCAATACATATCCATGGCAAAAGTTTTTCCCAGTATGCCCAGAAATATGTTGAAGGTTTTGTGAGGAGAGTGACCTTCCAACTTAAATAGTTAAATAGTATAATATTCTTTCATAAGATCTATTTTGTTAATTTATTCTGGGGCATGTTGTGTAGTAATAAATGCAGAGAAATGTAATTGAATTGTTTGATTGTGTCATATTCCACACTGTCTTCCTTTAATGTGTCCTGATATTTTTCCTATTCATCTTTCTTGCCAACAGAATGTGGATGGTGTTAACTATTTTCATGTCAAGGTTGCTGGATTGTTGTTTGTTGCTACAACAAGAGTTAATGTGTCACCTTCTCTTGTTTTGGAACTTTTGCAAAGGATTGCACGTGTCATCAAAGATTACCTTGGAATACTCAATGAAGATTCATTGCGGAAAAACTTTGTGCTTGTGTATGAGTTGCTTGATGAAGTCATTGTAAGTATGCTTTCATATCTTTTTCCTGTCATTCCTTCATTAGAATGACTCTTTAAAAGTTAGATGCTGTTGGGCCTTGTTGTCTTAAAATAATTTTGCTAGTTTTTTAATTTAAAGCATATTGGACCTATGAAAAGAAATTGTATTGACGCAAACATTCTGTTTCATTGGGTGATAATCTCTCTCTCTCTCTCTCTCTCTCTCTCTCTCTCTCTCCCCTTCTTACCTATTTTTGTTAAAGATTTTTATCAAATTCCTTTTCCATTTATAATATATTACAAATGTTGGTAGACATCATCATTTATTAAAATAAGGAATTGATATCATCCCAGCTGAATTTTAGAACTATTATTTTGACCTGCACGTATCTTTTCTTCACTGTTTTCTCTTCTATTTATTTGTTATTGTTGTTGTCGTCATTGTTGTTAATGCGTCTTACTGTTCTCTCTTTGTGCCAGGATTTTGGTTATGTGAAAACGACATCAACCGAGGTTTTGAAGTCTTACATTTTCAATGAACCAATTGTGATCGATGCAGCTCGTGTGCCATCCCTTGGAGCTGCAGGCATATTTATGGTATCAATCACTCACTAGTGGCATATATGATCCTCACTGTCAACTTAAATATATGCTTTTATGGACTGGTAAAACTCACATGTTTGCAGCAAGGGTCAAAAAGAAGAATGCCAGGGACAGCTGTTACAAAATCTGTTGTAGCGAATGAGCCTGGGGGTAGAAAGAGGGAAGAAATTTTTGTGGACATAATTGAGAAAATAAGTGTTACATTCAGCTCTAGTGTGAGTATTTTGCCTTGCTCTGTACTTCTGTTACTATCAGTTATCAAGATTAACCAAAAACCCTTGCAAACAGCATGCCAGAGTATTGTTTCATTGTTTGGTGGTGTCCAGATGAGGAATAATAGTGTCCAAACGAGGAATAATAATAAACAATCCTAGTTTATACACAACCGGTACTTTAACTTGCATGCAAGTAGTTATTTATTTATTTTATTTATTATCTTGCCTCTTGTCATTTTTGTTATGATGATACAAAGATTTTTCCTTAGGTGGGGTTGGATGGGGTTTTGGGGCCTGCAAGGACTGGTAGTTTAAATTCCTTGTCGTGGTATATAACTGCATTTTCTGCTTTACCTAGAATCAAAAGGAAGCAGACCCACAGAAAAAGAAGGAGAGGGGGGGGGGGGGGTTTGAGACATTCTACTAATTTTGTAGGTTCCAAGTTTTTGCTTGACAACAATTTCTTCTTAATTTAATGAACTAGTTAAGTTGTGGTCACATTTTCCTTGTTAGCATTGAGTGGCACAACTTATGATACTGCATTGGGAAACTATCTGCAAGTAATTGTGATCCAGGGATAAATTGTTTTCTTATTCAATCTAGAGATGGAACTTTCTGCTTATATTTATTCCAATTTGTTTATGATTCTATGTTGTATCGCCATATTTTATCATTTTGTACTTGTATGAATTGGAAGTTCAAAACTTGTTTACTTACTGTGGATTATACAGGGATATATACTAACTTCTGAGATTGATGGCACCATTCAAATGAAGAGTTATCTGTCAGGAAATCCAGAAATTCGGCTTGCTCTTAATGATGACCTGAGTATAGGAAGAGGCAGAAGTTCAATCTATGGTATTGCTGGACAACATAGAAATCTTTTTCAAATACTCTTTGGCATTAGCTCTTGTTTTTCTTTCAGGTTGTTTGTCTTACAAGTGGATTAAATGTATGTTGGATTCTGTATGATAGTTTTAAGCTACAATAACTGAACCTCTTATCTAGTTTGGAGTTTATGATAAGTTTACACGTGTGTGTGTTGTGAATGCGAGAACTAGATCTTTTAGTTTGCCTAAAGTGCTAGATTTCTCTCTTTCACTGATGGAGGGCTGTCCAAGAGGGGTTACAAGCTACATTAACTGAACCTCTTATCTAGTTTGAAGTTTATGATATGTTAACGTGTGTGTGTGTGTGTGTGTTGTGGATGCAAGAACTGGGTCTTTTAGTTTGCCTAAAGAGTTAAAATCATCTCTTTCACTGATGCCTTTCCATGAGGTGTTACTTTAATTGATGAATAATGGTAAACTGTATTTACCTGTATTGTTAAGACTTCTTTATATATTGTTTCTCGAGAAGGAATTCAAATTGATTACTTCAAGTAGATTCCAAGCTAAGTTAGAACTTCCAGTTCATCTATATATGGGCTGACCCTGTCAGTACTCAGTACACAAGCTGTTTAATGCTCTCTCTCACCTTTTTTCTTGAAATTTTTATAAATGATATCTGTTGTGGTAATCTGTGCTAATATTATTTTTTAGTATGATCTATGGGGTTGATCCTGGCTATTTCTTCAAGAAGAATGTTTTTTAGTGATTTTTTTCCATCTATGAAGTCTTCCTTGCATGATATCATTGTGCTGCCTTGTGTGGTACAGATTATGGTAATTCATCCGGTTCCGGGTCCGTGATTCTAGATGATTGTAATTTCCATGAATCTGTACATCTTGACAATTTCGACATTGACAGGACTCTGGCCCTGGTGAGTGTAACTGAGATAATGATGTATTTGCAAAGACTTATTTTTGTGTTTGTGCTAAGAGTAATGTATTACACCATTATAAAAATAGGTACCACCAGATGGTGAATTTCCAGTCATGAACTACCGCATGACTCAGGAATTCAGGACTCCTTTTCGTATTAATGCATTGATAGAAGAAGCGGGCCCTCTTAAGGTAGTATGAATTTCCTTTAGTGGTTTAGTAAGTTATATAGTCCATATTAAAAGCTTACAATTTTTTTCTTAGGCTGAAGTAATTCTGAAAGTGCGTGCTGAGTTCGCCTCTAGCATCACTGCAAACACAATTCTAGTACAGATGCCACTGCCAACATATACAACTAGGTACTTCAGTTTTCACTTTGTTACACCAATTATAAATGGGCAAGATTTGGGGCATGTTAAATGTCCATATTACAAGTTAGGTTCATCTAGTTTGAATGTGCTCTTTACTGTTAGTTATATACAATTGAGGAATAGGTAGCAGTTTATCTATGCCCATGTATTCTGTTATTATAAAACAAGTCATAATCAAATGTTTGGTTATTGAAATTATGAAGCATCGTAAAGTGGTTTACTTCGTATTCCAAAAAAGCTATTACAAGTTTTATCTAGGAGGTCAAGCCCAGGTATATTTTCTTTTAAAGATTGAGAGGAAGTTGTCTATGTTTCTTAATGGGCAAGGCACAATGCATTGGAGTATACTTATAAATTTCAGCAGGAATTCTCAAGATAGCATATGATTTTCATTATAGGGGACTTGGATGACTCGGATGAGAAATGACTTTAAACACAAAAACACAGAAGCACAGACACACAGACACACAAAACAAAACCTTTTTCTTCTCCAGAATTGCACTTACTGTCAAAATTACATATTATGGTGTTTTCGTTGGAAAATTTGCAGAGTTACTTTTGAGTTGGAGCCTGGTGCAGTGGGAAACACAACTGATTTTAAGGAAGCAAATAAAAGACTTGAATGGGGTTTGAAGAAGGCAAGAAAGCTTCTCTCTCTCTCTCTCTCTCTCACACACACACACACACACACACACACACACACACTCATCTCTTACCTTAAATATCTACTCTATTGATCCGTCTAATTTGTAGCAATTTTTCTGTCCTCTGTTGCATTTTCATATTTATTATGAATTTTCTTTCCAGTAGAAATTATTTATTGATACATTAAATTGTAGATTGTTGGTGGATCTGAACATACTCTACGTGCAAAGCTGACATTTTCACAGGAATCACATGGTAAAGAATGTCTAGTTTATCTTTGTAGTTTATTTATTTATTTATAATTATTTTAAAAATTTTAAATTTTTTTTTATAATTAAAAAAAAGGTTTCATCTGTGTATTTTGTTAGACAAATTTACTTTCGATGTCATAAGGTTTATTATTGTGTGTGTATTTTGTCATGCAGGAAATATTGTGAAGGAATCTGGACCTGTTAGCATGACCTTTACAATACCAATGTACAATTGTTCAAGACTTCAGGTAAAAAATTAGCTTAATTGGTTAGGTCCTGTGTACTGTTATGGTAACAAAATCATCAGAATTTTAAGTATACCTCTAAATTTGTTGCAATTATGTAGAAGATTTTGTGGTTGACATGATGGATGGGAAGTATACCACGTGATGGTAAATATTGTACAAGAATGCAGTGGTGTCTATACTGCCAATGAGCCTCAACCGGCACTTCCCTCTCCCATAATAATGGGATGGAGGGTAAGGTTGTGGTTTCAAGACCCACTGTGTGTTTGTAACTTACCAATCAAAAAAATGTAGTGGTGTCTATACCCTACCCTTATAGAGATTATGGGTCCCTTAGCTTTGATGCTTTTTTCACTACTGTGCTAGTGATGCTCTTTCATGGCAGTGATTAGGTGGGAGTTTGTGAATCGTTTTCATTACCTCTTAAGGTGGAAAACCAAACTTATCTTTTTCATTACCTCTTAGGCTAGAAATAGAATCTAAACTGTATTCTAAAGATTTCAGACATCATGTTTGTTGACCTCAGTTTGGTGATTAATTGAATCTCCTGACATTTTTTTTTAAAAAACACAACATTAAAAAAAAAAAAAAAAAAAACACTAACATTAGTTATCATAGAACTGGCATGCTGCCATATAACAAGATGTTTACCCTTTAATACTTAAACCTTTTTTCCCCATGTGTTCATTTTTATCTCCTTTTTAATGGTTTAAGGTGTTTGTTTCTCTGTTCTTTTTTATGCAGGTAAAATACTTGCAGATAGCTAAGAAGTCCAAGACGGATAATCCATATAGATGGGTGAGATATGTCACACAGGCGAATTCCTATGTTGCTCGGTTATGATCATAGTCTATTCTCCCCATAATTCTTCTTGTTCCTCTGTTTACTTGCTCCATTTTCCTCTCACTAGTTCATTCCAATAAGAACTGCAGTTGAAAGAAGTTTTTTTTGTTTTCGTGGTCCGTGAAGTTTGATCCTTTCTATGCTATTTTTATTAAGCATTTACTTATATGGATCTCTGTTACTGCAATTTGGTAAAATAGAACGAAGATATCTAGATGAAGCAGATTTATTTCACATCTTTACTCAGGCCAAACAAAAAAACAGAGGAGAAAAAAGAGAGACAAAAACCAAAAAAAAAAAAAAAATCCATCTAAACCTGAAGTCGGGGTTGAGTACAACAGCTAGACATCTCATGTTTTCATTTCCATTATTCATAGTAAACAATTAATATTATGAGCAGATCATAGTCCTAGTCAGTAGTCACAGTAGCGAGGGCATCTATTGTCGAGGGAAGTAGGGAAATGGGGTATGGTAAGTGGCTTGTTGCTATTTTGTGTGGCAAATGGTAATACACAGTAGTTCCCCTCGGACAATGAAGTTTGGCTGGACACTATTAGGGGAGTCAAACTGTGGCACTCTATAATGAAGAAACAAGGGTTTGAGGAATCAGAAGACCCACTCCTTGAGGTTAGTAAATATATGCTAGGAACTTATATGTCAAAATTGATAGGTCATGACCAATTTGAGTTAGGGCAAAATGGGATCAGAATTCTGCATAATTGAGCAGGCATGCTGTTACTGCATAAATGATGAAGACGCATGCAATTTTGAAACATATTGGTGATGAGGTTTTGATCCCCGAATAAATCTCTGATACGCTTATCTGCCGTGGATTAGGCATATATCCCTCTAAATTTAAGTATATTTGACAGGAACTGGATTCCATTTTATCGTGGCGTACTAATATTTTGGTTATCCTTGGAATAGGAGAAAACGAAAATGCTCTTAAGAAATTTGATTCCAAAAGGCTTATGAATTTAACTAGATATAGGAATATTCACTACTCTTTTAAGTGAAAAGATAATCAGGAAAAGCTCCATGGTTTTCAAACTCTGGATTTTCCTTGTCATGAAAATTTTGCAACTAATATTGTGTTGGGAATATGGTGCTAGTTACTTTTTCTGGCAATGTTTTTTGGCCTATTCTCTAAAGTCTGAACGATGAATATATTCATACAAGTTTATATTGACCAAGTAATGGTGGCAGCAGGAATCTTTGCTTAAAAGGCATTAGATCTATTACAGATCCCCCAAAGATTTTTAAGTCTTTAGAGCAGCATAAACCGTCTAGATACTTGATATATCTCCTACAAAGGCATAATCTTCTATAGAAAGATATAAAAATAAAAAATAAAAAACTTTATTTCGACACAGAAGGACTCTATGAGGGACAAAGTTAATGGAGCCATCGGGTAAGCACAATTAAAAGTTGCTCAAGTTGTTTCATTTCATGTGCTCTAATCTTTATAAAAGAACCAACTACCATAATATCTCCGTCTTATGAAGTGACTAAAGCTCAAAAGCATTCAGTCAAGTCAGGAATCATTGGTGTCGAAGTAGTTCAAATTTATTGCCAGGGAAAAAAATGGAGTAAGTGATTGCAAAATTATTACCTATTGTGTTCCTTAATCACTACTATGTTCCTTAAACAAATACTCTCACTGTCTTTCTCTCTTGTGATGTAGTACAAGTGTATAACATGTTTTCGTTACATGTATTTAACTTCTCACATGAGAATAGACCCCACACTTGTGAGACCCACCCCATGTGAGAGGGTGGATACATATAGGGGAAACATGATAAATTTTCTTCTTTTGTGGTATTTTAGGTTTTGGCGTAAAATATTTATTGGGAAACGTATTTTTCTTTTTTTCTTTTCTATTGTTTGGAACTTCTGAAAATTTTGCTCAAATTAAAATCATTTTACATTGAAATGAAAAACACTTTCTTTAGAATTAGACTTTAGACTTCGGTGTGATCAATTAGTTTTGCTTTTGGGCATTTAATCTCCTTGCTTTCTTGCCATTTAAAGAGCCAAAAGCTGGGGGAGGGGGAAAAAGAATAAGGCAGGTTTGGTCTCCTTTTTCTTCTCTTTTTCTGTGTTTGCTTCCTCTTGTTTTTCTTCTTTTTGGCTAAAATAGAAAAGCCCCTTCTTGAGTATCTTGATTGACAGTGACACTGTGCCATGATAAAAATTTCCCCAACCACCTATCAAGCAACAACGCATAGTAATTGCTAATTACTAAATAGTATGTTTTGTACCAAATTGGCTATCCTAATCCCAATCCTAATCATATATCCTTCTTTTTTTTTTGATGAACATTGTCACATAGGGAAGAGGCTTTGATCTAGTGTGTATTTTGCACTTAACCTAATAAGATGTTGGCACGTGGCAACGTTCATCCTCCCAAAGGAGAGAGACTTGGATCCAGTGTGACCTTTGCACTAAACGTGATCAGATGTTGACACGTGGTAGCATCCTACAAGGTTTAGTGCACACGACACTGGACCTAAGCTGAATTTGTCATGGAGATAACGTGTTAACTCTACCTTTTTTTTATTTTTAGAAATGCTATTATATCAACAAAATTTTCACAACACTTTTGCAACAAGTTTTAAGTAGTAAGTTGTTTTTGGCAGTTATTGATGGGCTAAAAAGTAATTTCAGTGATAAATTAAAATTATAACTAATAATAATTTACCATTTATGATCTGCTATGAAAATATTGTGGATGTAGTATTTTACTTTTTTTTTTTTTCCCTTTTTTTTTTTTTTTTTTTAAGAAGAAAAACTCTACCCTATTGTTAAAGGCATTTGAAGACCTACGTGGACGTCATTTCACCCAAAGCTCGTTGGTGCCTATGTCGTAAACACCTCTTGTGAAATAAGGTGTGTGCAAAGCAAAATAAGATTTGAAAATAAAATTGAATAAAAATTATTAATTAATACAAAAAATAAAACAATAGGGTATGTAGTATTTTACTTTTTTTTTTTTTTCTTTTTTTTTTTTTTTTTTTAAGAAGAAAAACTCTACCCTATTGTTAAAGGCATTTGAAGACCTACGTGGACGTCATTTCACCCAAAGCTCGTTGGTGCCTATGTCGTAAACACCTCTTGTGAAATAAGGTGTGTGCAAAGCAAAATAAGAGTTGAAAATAAAATTGAATAAAAATTATTAATTAATACAAAAAATAAAACAAATAAAAATCTTAACAGAAATTTTATTTCCAAATAAATATGATGCAAGTATATATTAACTTAAAAGTGTAATTCATGTATAAGAAATTTAAATAAATAATTTGACTATTTAAGAGTAAATTTAAAAATAAACCAATATACTTTTAAAAATTTAACAATATACCTATAAAACTTTTAAGAACTTTTATATGAACTTTGACTTATTTTAAAATTTTGTACAATTTTTAATCTTTCATTTTTCTACTCCAAAGTCCCTAACTTTTTTTTTTAGAGAGTTTCAACCTATGACGTCCACTTCTGATGATGTTCTTTATTATCAGACCAAGACACTAATTAGTTTTTAGTGTAGGCGGAGATTAAACCCCGGATCTTTTATTCAACTATCAGAGACTTTACCAATTAAGCTAACTAGAACCCACCAAGTCCCTAACTTTCAATTTTCAATTGTTGCAAATATCTGAATGAAAGTCCTAAACATAGTGTTATAATATACAAATATATATATTTTTTCTAAAAAAAGAAAAAGAAAAATAAATAATAGAACAAAAAACTTCTTGATGAAATGTCTTGATTCAGGCCTTGATGAGACTTTTTTTTTGATAGGAGGTCTTGATGAGACTCGAACCAAGGACAATTGATATGCCTTAATTCAAGCCACAATCAAGGGATTGGCTAATAATGCTAAAAATATGTACAAAATTAAAAATCTTTTATTTTTTTATTTATACAAATAGAAATTCTACTCTAACCTAATCTAAATGTATATGTGTGTAAAGCTCATTCTTGAAACTTGAACTCCGACCCTTACTCCCACACCCCACAAAATTGTGGAGTGACCATCGCACTAAGGATGTGGTGGTAAAATTAAAAATTTGAAATATGTGTAAAATATGCGAACAACCTCTAAGTATTGTTTTTTCCAATAAATTCTTAAAATATACGTGAGTTTCATGTGTATTGATCTCACATAAACATAAGTATAATTATTAATTACATCTTAAAATTTCACAATATTTTTCACAATTGACGAGGTAGCAAGTCATGATCTATTTACATCAAAAGTGGTATTATGCTAACTACTATTTGCCACTTCAACAAGTGAAAAAAATTATTCACCACCCCCCCCCACCCCAAAAAAAAGTGAGAAAAGTTGAAAAAACTGTTGTATACATAATTATTTATTTATTTATAATTTTATGGTTGGTGAAGGGGAATTTGATCCCTATATATCTCTATTGAAAATAAAATGAAGTGTTAGTTGGGCTATGAAGCTTTTTGGTGTATCTGTATGAGTGTATCATTATTAATTACATAAATATTATCAGATAATGAAATTGATTCGTTCTGCTTCATGACTCCAATTCGCTTCTTCCATGAGGCTCCTAACTAAAGTCCATTGTTACTTTTTGAAACAAAAAATATGATTCATCATCTCTAAAAATATATGATGAAGCAAACTTGAAATAGAACTCTTATTCAACTAAAGCAATTAGAGAGTAAATATCTGAAATGTATATTCAAATAGAGAGATAAGAGTGAAATAGTGTTTGGATTGCAGAGTGAACTCTAAAAAATTTTTGTGTGGTTATCTTATTTAGAGATCTCAAGTGGGATATTTAATGACCCACAAAAGTTGCCAACGTTCATTTCAGTTTTTACAAATTAAGACATGAACGTTAAAGTCTAACGTTTATATAAACGTTAAAATCAGATCTCTTATCTACCTCACTGCCCCCATTTACAACTCATTATCCTTGAGAAATCTCAACTGCATATTTGACCATGTCAAACCCCACACAGCCAATCATAGCCAAAACATGCAATTCCATTATTCAAACAATTTTATTAATAATAATCATCTTATATACAATATTGTGTAAGGTAATTTCTTTTGAGAATTACACATGCGCATATTGTGGGTTATTTAACCACACAATTCAACATCAATATTGTGCACTATTTGGCCACACAATCCAACATATGAAAGTGTGGTTTACAGAAGAAAACATATATCCAAATGCTTCTTTTTTGAAATTTTGTTCTGCATGCTTGCCACGAGCAAGCAAGAACAATAGCCATAGAAAATGAGCTAGAAAATATTTCAGATATGAAGTCTCTATCAATTGTCTTGTACTAGATTTCTTGTATATCTAGGCATCTACAGAAGGATGATTTTGATCTTCATAGTTCATTGAATCACTTTAAAAAGAATAGTTTGCTAGGGACCCCAAAATTTTTCAGACATTTTCAAATCTCAATGGAATTTGAAAAAGTACTCGATTAGATTCGTCACAACACAAAAACACAAGGGAGAGTGTACCCTTTAAATTCCAGGGTACACTCCCTGGAAATTCTTTTCGTTAAAAGATAAATCAGCATTCACTAACCAATCAAAAAGTGAATTATTGATGTACCTTTTGAATTCTAGGAGACATTGAAGAAAGAGGACAAAGTACAATATTGTTTATCTACAGAGACAAAAAAGAGAGAAAAAAAAAAAAGATTAAAAGAAAATTGCAAGAATCGAATCTTCATAAGTTGTGGTCAAATTACGCAAACCATAGGATATAATGAGTCAAATGGCCTCCCAATTCAACGAACCCCTTCCCCTACGAAGAAAAAGAATGCCAATTGCCAGCCAAAAAGCTTATTTATGTTATTACACTCTTAGGTACATTTGAGGGAGGATAGTCAAGTTCTGCTATAAGTATACTTTTCGCGGGAAATTTTATTACTTACTCGTTATTGTATACTTCATATGTACATTTCTTTAAACACGATTTTACTTGTTATTGTATTTTAGTTTAAGAATATAATAAGGAGTGTGTGACTATCATTATTCTATTTCTTGACAAGACTCAGAAGCACTCTTTAGTCTTTTCCACCAAATTTGAAGAGACAGGTTACTGACTTATATTCTTGTTGCATTTTAAAACAAGATTGCAGCCCTCTATCCAATTAACTAATAAGTAATATTGCAATTTGCAAGTAAGATATTGTTATTTCTAACTTTTTTCTTAAAAAAAGAAAAAGAAAAGTGAGATAATAATGATTCGATTTTTTTTTTGGGGTTAAGTGGTACTTGCAACTCTCTCTAGATCTCTACAAAGGAGAGAATGGATATTTTAAAGTTAATCCATGTTAAATGGATCACATCTCGAGTGTTAAATAAACCATCATCAACAACAATAGTAAAAAAAAAAAAAAACATGTAATCAATTTTCCTTTTTTAATTAAAGGATGACGCATATGCACAACAATTAAAATAAAAAAAATAGTATTTCCTTGCCAAATAATCAAATATCTACGAAGGTTTGATATAGCCCTAGATACTAGGCCATTTATGTTAATACATTAGGCCCTCAAGTGAAAAAAGGTCCCATAATTTTGATCATAATAGCATACTTATATATATATACTCACACTTAAAATAAAATTTGTCTCTTGTCTATTAATTATTTTGGCTTAAAATAAAGTGGTCAATGTCTAACTATATACTACATTTTTATTTTATTTTTGGCTCTTTTTCTTTTTAAGTATCTCTAGATAACCAGTCAATATTAAGCCACTCTTTTTCCCTTACCAATGAACTAATTAACAAAAATCATATTTAAGGCAGATAAATTTTTTTTTTTTTTTTAAGAATCAATTTTATTTCATTATTTATATCTTGTGTTTATATACAATTGATGTGAACATTGTAGTATACGTCTGATTTCAAGTTTTTTTTTTTTTTTTTGAGAGAGAGAGAGTTTCAACTTATAGCGTCCGCTCTTAATAATAGCTCTTTATCATTAGACCAAGACATCAATTAGTTTTTTGTGTAGGCGGGGATTGAATCTTAAATCTCTTATACAACCATTAGAGCCTTTACTAGTTGAACTAACTGGAACCAATAGTTTGATTTTAAGTTAATCTATCTTCACTTGTAAAGGTTGAGATTATAGTTAATTATAATGTTAAGTGAAGTTATTTGATAAATTAGATTATATTGTTCCAAGCTTTAAATTTTATTTTATTTTAGTTATATTATAATCTATATTGAAGCAAGTATTTATTTTAAATCTTTAGTAGAAAAATATGAATATGGAAATGAAAAAGTTGAAAAGATAGAAAAGCTAATTGAATCTTGTACATGGATCTATTGAAAATTTGCTACTACTAAATGATAGACTTTGGGTGAAGAATGAAGTGTATGGTGATACCATATTCTCACTAGTGGTCCATGCCAAATATATTTCACTGTTAGAGATTTTATTTATTAGATTTGAAAGTACACCAAGTGTCTTTTGAAATAAATCTATTTCAAATACAGAGGATCCGCTTTTAAATTTGTAATAAACCATGAAATTGATCAATTTTGAATAAAGAGGATCCTAATACAAGATAGATAGGTAACTTTCCTAACTACTTGTACATCTTTATAAATATAAAACTTATGTTAAAACACTTTTCAATCACTAACTCATGTTATGATAATCTCCATTCGAAATTGATCCATTTTATAATTTAAATTAATTATTACAACTTATAAATCTAAAGGTGTAGTAATGCCACGTCATTTAAAATTTTACCTAAGGTGATACTTTATATATTATCAGATTCAGGTATTGAAATATTGATTGTGAGAAGGAAGCGAAATAAAGAAGATCATGTTGGAACAAAGACACTATAATTATTAAAGTAATAAGTACAAATACATCCTCTTTCTTCTTCTTTTTTTTCCCCTATTCTTTTTGGTCATATATCATTTTTTCCAATGTGTGATTTTGGGAGTAACATTATTATTTTTAAATACCTATGATCTTGGAAGTTACATTACTTGTTATTGATATGAATTTGATAAAGATAAGGGATGGTAATGGGGTGGGGTGGGGTGGGGTGGGGTGGGGCCAAAGGATGGGTCGTTGTCCCTACTCCGCATAGTTTTGTCTTGCTCTATACCCGCCCCGCTTTGCATGATGGGGAAAATTTTCTTAACCCATCCCCACCCTTTGGGGCCCTGCGAAGCCCCGCCTCATCCCGTAAAACTCTACTTCTTATTAATTTGCCCACAGCTAGTAAAAAAAATTTAGTAAAACTTTTTTCATTAATAAAAATATATTTGAAATTATAAGTAAATTTATCCCATTAAATCAAACTAATTTTTAGCAAAAAATGAATAATATTATCTAAGTGTTAACAAGACAATATCACAACAACAAAAAATCTCATAATACAAAATAAAAAATTCAATAGTAAATATATTTGTTTTTAATTAAGACAAAAGAAAACCTTAAAATTGATATCTTATTTCCAACCTTGTTAGAGAGAAAAAAGAGGCAAGGAGCCATGTTGCGTAGAATAAAATAAGCTAATGATATGTTTGTTTAAATAATAGAGTTTTAGGATATAAAAAATTTATAATTTAACCCTTATCAAGGTGGGGCGAGATGGGATGGGATGGGTCTAAAAGTCTTATCCATCCCTGCCTCGCCCCATGGTGCGGGGCTAAAATCTTGTCCCATCCCTGCCTTACCACGTACCTTTGTGGGGCAGGAAAAATCTGCGCGGGGAGAAGCGGGGAGGGACGGGGCAAAATTGTCATCCCTTATTTAGATAAGTGCATAACTTAGGTGCAATATATTAAAATTTTCAGTTAAAATTCAAACACCTAATTGCATGGGCTAATAAAACACAATCAAACAATATCATTATTTTCAAAGATAATTAAATAGAAACAAAATTTATTGGTTAGATTTCTCCTTTCTTGTTGTTCAAATGGATGTTGAAGTTATAGTTTTTTTTTTGATGAATAATCCCTCCTCTAAAAACCTTATGCTAGAATATTTGTTAATTGATTGCAAGATCCTATTAAGGATGTTCCTTAATGTCATCGTTGAACATATATATTTATAGGAAGGCTAACCAATGCGTAGATAGATAGACTAAAACTAGATCTATGCAAATTATGTGTTAGAAATATATGGTTAAATGAATAAATTTACCATATTTTAATAACTTAAACTTTTGGGACAATCGGTAATTTAACTTGACATCAGAGCATGAGATTCTTATCTCCTTCAGTCTACCTCCCATTTAAATTCTCATATGTTAGGTCTCACTTATTAAAAGATAGTTTTGGCCCATACATGAAGGAAGAGTGTTAGAAATATGTTGTTAAATAATTAAATTTACCATATTCTAATAGTTTAAACTTTTTGAACAATCTAATTTTATTAACCTACTAACTTTTGATAATACCCAAACGGAAAAAAAATATATATATATATATATATATATTTATATTTTTTGATGACACAAAAAAGTGCCCAAAAGGGTGGGCACATTTTTAGCGTAATGCTCCGGCCCTCTCCTTATTCTTACTCTTTAAAGGAATCTGATCGTACCATCAGGCTATCACCATATCCAACCGTAGATCTTCGACAGACCCCATTGTTCTCTTGTCTACAAAGCTCTCCATTTCTCTCAACTTGTCTTTCTATCGCGCACTCACTCTCTATCTCTCTTTCTCACCAAAAAAGAAAAAAACAGCAGAACATAACAGAAAATATGTTAAAATCTCCTGTGGAACTCCCAGATTGTTGCTATGCAAACCAACCCATCTTAATTTGCCCAAGTACCCCAACTCCAAAGCATTCATTGTATCTCTCTAATCTTGATGACCAAAAGTTCCTTAGGTTCTCCATTAAATATCTCTACCTTTTCAAGAAATCTGTGAGTTCAGACAACTTGAAATATTCTCTTTCCAGAGTTCTTGTGGATTACTACCCATTAGCTGGGAGGTTGAGAGCCACTGCTGAGGATGAACAGAAGTTTGAAGTTGATTGTAATGGAGAAGGTGCTGTTTTTGCTGAGGCTTTCATGGACATCACTGCTGAAGATTTTCTTCAACTTTCCAACAAACCAAACAGGTTTTGGAGAAAGCTCTTGTATAGGGTGGAAGCTCTCACTTTCTTGGATGTTCCTCCTCTTGTAGTTCAGGTCTTATTTCTTTTCTTATGTTATGCCAATGTCTCTTTTGTTTTCTTTGCTTTTCCTTATAGCATCTCTCTTCATTTTTTCCTGGTTTGTGGTGTTTTAAAAATTCAAGCCCAAAAAGAAGCCCCCCTTATAAATCTTTTAATATAAAAAAGATTTTCACTTTAAATTTCTTTATATTAACCTAGAGGCTAGAGCTCTTGTTTCTTTGTTGATTAAAAAACTTACTGTCTTTGAATTATGACTTTACTATTATTTTCCACATGTTTTGGTCCTTTGTTAATCCATTTTATCCAAAGAAACTTAGCAAACAACCAGTTTTTACCTTAGTGCTGTAATTATAGTTCTAGCTCTTCACTTTGAACAATCTCTTTCAATCATATATCCCTGCAGCAAATGATGCTGCCAAGTCAAGTGCCGACCTAACAACACACTAAGGTGCATACATAAACCACGTCGCTTTGAATGGTGCCTTGCTTAATTTGCAACATGCCTGCTGGCCAAGACAGGACTAGTTTTGTCTTTTCAATTGACTCACACTGTCAGTTTGTCAGACATGCCCAATCATTTTAGAATTTTAAGGAAGGCTAATTCTACTTTACTCTCTCATCTTTTTCTTCAATCCAAGTAGGCCATTAGAAACACCACTATATTATCATATAATCAATTGTTTGAAATCACTCTAGCCATACCTTTTTTTTTTTTCTTTCAAGAATAAAGATAGCAATCTGGTTATACTTAATTACCTTAATTTCTACCGAACATAAGAAAACAAACGCACACACATGCCCAATCATTTTTAGAATTTTAAGGAAATTTCACATGAGTCTTTGTTATTTTTGCAGATTAAGAGTAAAACTAATTTTCGACTAATTCTACTTTACTCTCTCCAATTTTTCCTCAATCCAAATAGACCATTAGAAACACCACTATATTATCATATAATCAATTGTTTGAAATCACTTTAGCCATACCTTTTTTTTTCTTTTTCTATCAAGAATAAAGATAGCAATCTGGCTATACCTAATTACCTTAATTTCTACCGAACATAAGAAAACAAACACATGCACCCAAAAAATAAAAAATTCACAGACAAAAGAGTAAAAACTAAAAAGTGTACCATAGTTAAAAATACTAGTAATGGCAAGTTACTAAATGGCTTCGGTTTGAGTGACACAAGTCATATGTTCCCCATATGTATGTTCCTTTCAAGATAATGACCCAAAAGTAGGGGACCCTGCCTAAAAACGCTGAAATTGCTCCTGGTTCTTCTGTGCCTTTCACGAGCTCAGTTGGTGAACTTTGGGTTGTGTATGTTGTCTAATTAACACTAATGGTATCTAAAGAGAACATGCTGACATGACATAATATTTTTCTTACTAAGGATATGACTTGTTGTGATTAAGACTTTCACCTAACTAATTTATTTTATTATACATCAACCATAATGAATTGAAAAATTATTGTGTACTCTAGAATAATTTTTAGGTACTCTCAGAATATAGAATGATGTTCTCTCCTCTCACATTTACGGTAAAATTTACTCATTAAATTCATAATGAGATTCACTATAAATGTAAGAGAATGAAGCATCATTTTTCCGTACTCCGGAAGAACCTACGAGTTTTTTCTTTGGAATTATATTCTCTCTCATAGAAGAGTAGATCTCACATTTCTGTGGGAAATGAAGTATAATTCTGGAGTACACAATAACAGCCCAACAAATTATATCAGTCATCAATGTTTTCCTCACCTTACCGCAATGTTTTTACCATATGTTGCTTTTTTCTTCTAATCAAAGAACCAGAAACTCTTTCTTTATGAGATTTATTATCTTAATTTGTTTTTTTAGGTGACGAATCTCCGCTGTGGAGGTATGATCCTGTGCACCGCGATCAACCACTGTCTATGCGACGGAATTGGCACATCACAGTTTTTACAAGCATGGGCCCACATCACGGCCAAGCCGAATCTTGGTCTACCAATCACACCGTTGCACAGCCGCCACGTGTTAAAACCTCGAAATCCCCCAAAATCAAGTTTCACTCATCCGGAATACACCAGAACTAATCCCAACGATAACAATACTATAGACATGGTCAAGTTCCTTCAGTCTCAGCCGCTAGTTCCCACATCCTTAACCTTCACCACCTCTCATATCCTTCACCTCAAGAGGCAATGTGTACCTTCGCTCAAGTGTACAACCTTTGAAGTACTCGCATCTCACACGTGGCGTTGCTGGGTTAAATCACTGGACATGTCACCCTCACTCAATGCCAAGCTCCTTTTCTCAGTTAGTGTTCGAAAAAAGATGAACCCAGAATTACCATTAGGGTACTATGGAAATGGGTTTGTGCTAGGATGTGCCCAAACCAATGTGAAGGACTTGGTCACCTCTAACTTGTACCATGGTGTGAAGCTAGTGCAACAAGCTAAATCTACTCTCAATGATGAGTACATAAGGTCCATGATTGATTTACTGGAAGATAAATCGATGAAAACGGACCTAATTACAAGTTTGGTTATATCACAATGGTCGAAGTTAGGATTAGAGGATTTGGATTTTGGAGAAGGGAAGCCACTACATATGGGGTCTCTAACAAGTGATATTTACTGCTTATTTTTACCGGTTATTGGTGACTTTGATGCAGTGAGAGTGCTTGTGTCTATGCCAGAGGGCATTGTGGAGAAATTTGAGTATTTCATGAAAGAGTTTTGGGATAAAGAAGATTATGCAGATGCCAATGGCAATGGGTATCATGGAGAAGATATATAATGGATTTGATCTAAAGGAGCCTATGTGTTTTTTTCTCTTTTTCGCCTCCCAAATAATTATTGGAGCAACTCATTGACTCATCATCAAAAAGTATAATCTGACTGCCTAGTTTTAGAATGTTAATGCTATTGCTTCCATATTTGCAATCTCATAGTATAAAGTTTGTACCATCAAGAATCGATTTGTAATATGACATTATAATATTAAAATATAAATTCAGAAAAAAAAATACAACATGACTCATGGCTCTTTCCTTTTCTTTTTTCTCCCAATGATTGAGCTATGAAATGGGATGGTTCTTCTCCTAACTCATTAAAAGAATAATATCTCTTTTAAAGGCTCCATCTATGTGTGATGATTAGCTATGATCTCAATATATAATTTTATATATACGATATTGAGGAGCCGATCCTCACAACTAATGAAATTTATTTTTAAAATTTTAATAAAAAGATATTAAGAGATAGAAACTATTAGAACAATGATTAAATTTATTATTTTCTAAGCTTTTGAAATTGATGGGCAATCTATTGTTGTATCATATATAGCAGGTGATTTTGAGTTCAAACTTCATACCTTAATTTCATTGTGTCTCATATAAAAAAGTTTTATTTAAAAAGTTAAAAACATAGTGGGGTTAAGTTGAATCGATTTGTTATATGACATAAATATATTAAAAAATAAAACTACTCATGGTTTATTGTTGTATCATAGCAAATGATTTTGAGTTCAAACCTTAATTTCATTCCCTCTCATTTAAAAAGTTTAAAACATAATGGTTGGACTATAATTATTAAAGAAGAATATGAACTCACATGTTCAATGGATTATTAGAATAATTGCTAAATAACCAAGATCATGATAGCTCAACTAATTATCACATCTTGGTATTCATAATAGAAACATTTAAAATTCAAATTTCTTATCTCTCAACTATCAAATTATCATTAAAAAAATAAAATATTTTTAGACTACTGTTAAATTTGTCATTTCTTAAAAAAACTAATGTTAATTTATCAACTAATTAGCACATCTTGGTCTTCATAAGAAAAACACTTAGGATTCAAATCTCTTATCACTAGACTACCGAATATCATTATAAAAAAATTAGACTAATGTTAAAATTTTCATTTCTTAAAAAGACCAATGTTAATTTATCCAAAAAAGTTCTTTTACAAGTACAATAAAATATCGCAATATTTTCACAAAAAACTAAATTGTCAATTCATTGGAGATCAAAATATAATAAAAGAAAAGAAAAGAAAAATATATTAACACTCAACACAACTCAAAATAAAAGTATTATAACAATACAGTGAAATTTTGTTATGCTTTTAAGATTTTTCTTTATAAAAATAATTAAACATCAGGGCCGTACATAGCACAATAGCACGTGCAATGCAATTTTTTACACGTAATGACAATGTCAAACACAATATTCCCACCATTAAATAAATTAGGCAATCGTTTTCACGTTTGCCCATAAATTCTCTATGGGATTTGAGTGGTGAATGGCTGGTTACAAAAATGGTAACTTTAAGGGAAAAATTTGCCAGATAGTATGATTTTAGAAAAATTTTAGGAAAGCAACATACTGATAAATATTTTGTAAGTTAGACTGTTTTTGGAACTCGAGTTTGGGCAAGAATTCGAGTTTGACAAACTCGAGTTCCATTCAATATTACTGGATGAGCAAGACTTAGGTACAATATTTATGTATTGTTCTTTAAGTTCACCTTTTAAAATTCTGGCATGTGGATTTTTTCTTATGAGAAGAAAATGTATTTTTTAGTTAAGTAGTCACATGACTGAATCTTAAAAAAGGAATCTAAAGAACAGTATCTAAGGTACTGTTACCTAAATTTGGTCCTTACTGCACACTGCTTGGAATCAAGTTCAAAAAACAATCTCACTTACAAAATAGTTTCAAACGCATATTATGCACCCAAATTTTTTTCTAAAAAGCTACTATTCCGCAAATTTTGCCGTAACTAAGGCTGTGTTTGGTTGCTGGAAATCGTTTTCCGGAAAATACATATTTTCCGGAAATGCTAATTTCCGGAAAAGGAAAATGTATTTGGGTGTTTGGCTGTTTCGGAAATCATTTTACGGAAAATCAATTCCGGTGTTTGATTCGTCCAAATATTTTACGGAAATCGTTTTACGGAAATTTAATTCCGGTGTTTGATTCGTCCAAATATTTTACGGAAAATACTTTACGGAAAACGTTTTTCCATGTTTGGTTCGGAAAAACATGCAAAACACTATTTATGTATTCCTCTCTCTCGGCAGCATGGTTAACATAAGGCGCCCTAGGCAGTTCTCTACGTCTACGTCGTAATTTCTTTAACAATGCAACCCCCACGAGGAGGACAGATGCAACTGAGGCAAGAATTGCGGTTTTGGTTTTTTTCTTCATCTAACAAAATCACAAACATTGTAGTTTAAGAGGTATGTAAACAAGTATGGTATTGATTACACCATAAATAAAATCAGCCACAAACATATAACATCCAAACCATCACATTGCATTCTATTTACACTATAACAATACCATCACATTGATAACTACACATTGATATCGCACAATACCATCATATTACACAGTTTCATAAACAATGGATAATTAAAAAAATTGATAAATATCCTGCAATCAGAAAAGCCCCAAAATTTCATATACATAATCCACAAATACACAGTTTAATCGACAATGGATAATTGAAAAAAATTAATAAATAACCTGCAATCAGAAAAGTCCCAAAATTTTGATATACATTACCCACAAATACACAGTTATAAACAATGTATAATACAAAAATTAATAAATAAAAACATGTAAATAATTATATAAATATTTATATAAATAAACAACTAAATAGAAATATATATATATATATATATTTCAGTGATCGGATCGGGCTTTCTCAAAAAAGAAAAAAAGAAAAAAAAAGAGATCGGTGTGGCGGATCGGACGTGTGGACCGGTGAGGTGAGTGGATCGGATGTGTGGGTCGGAGGTGAGGTGAGTGTGTGGCGGATCGGTGTGAGTTTGAGCTGTCACTCACCGTGGGTCTGCGGCGTTTGGCGCGGTGGTCGTTCGCCGGATCGGAGCTCTGGGTTGCTGGATCGATCGCGGTTTGGGGTACGTTTGAATCGACTTTCTCTTGCTCGTTCGCCGGATCGGAGCTCTGGGTTGCTGGATCGATCGCGGTTTGGGGTAACGAGCGAATCGACTTTCTCTCGCTCGTTCGCCGGATCGGACCTCTGGGTTGCTGGATCGATCGCGGTTTGGGGTAACGAGCGAATCGACTTTCTCTCGCTCGTTCGCCGGATCGGAGCTCTGGGTTGCTGGATCGATCGCGGTTTGGGGTGCGTTTGAATCGACTTTCTCTCGCTCGTTCGCAGGATCGGAGCTCTGGGTGTGAGGTAGATTGTTTTTTTTTTGTTCTTTCTCTCTCGCTCGCGTGTTGTGTTTTCTGTTTTTTCTCTCCCTCTCTCTGCGTTTTGCAAGCCACGGAAATGAATTGAAGTGAAAATGAATGCAGAAATTCATTTCCGTGGTCAAGGCTTCAAATTTCGGTCAACAGGAAATCAATTTCCGGAAAATAATATTTTCCGTCACAGCCAAACACTCCATTTTCCGGAAATTGATTTCCGAAATTCGTTTGAAGTCGAATCAAACGCACCCTAACTGTAATATTGTTTCACTGCATTCGGCTGCCAGATTCATCTCAAATGCCTTTTGTGGCGTGGCGTGTTAAGTACCAACCCCATTTTGAAACCCAATGTCATTTTTTTTTTTTTTTTTTGGTAAACAAACCCAATGTCATTTTCTCTCATCTCTTCTAGGGAAACTTTATGGTTGTCGTTTTATGCAAATAGAGAAACAATAATTCATTCGAGGTAAACCTACGAGATCGATTGTAGTAAAAGTGTAAAACAAAGGAACAATGTATACATATCTGAAAAGAGATCCATATTGTCACTTTCACGTACAAAATTGAAAGATATAGTGAAAAAGAATTCTTCAAAGTTTCAAAGGGTCAATTATCATCACCATCCTCCCCCAGTGCCTGCCTAACCATTTTCTAGCGCTAGGGTTTTGTTTTGGTGGGAAAGTACTAAAATATCGTATCAGAACAATTTTGACGATTCTATTTCAAATGCATGTACTATCTAGATATAAATATAACAAATAGCATATCTTTTGAAAGATGATAATTAGGGCCATCGTCAAATTTATTGGCTTGAATAAGAGTATCAGAATCATCCTTTATTCATAGACAAATAAAGCTTTCCTCATAAATAAAATTCCAAAGGGTGGTGCCGAATTCCGACGCTATATATATTTCGGGAAGATTTGTCTATTTACGGCGGGGATCTTGGATGGTCCATTACAAAAGACAAGGGTTTTCAATCTCGCTAGGTGATGTTGGCATTTGTCACATCATCAAGTTAAACATGAAATAGGTCGAGCCTTTTTAAATTCATAATTTTAAAATACTCTTTTATTCTATTTTGTTTTTGTTAAGTAAGTGAAAAAGTGGATGAACTTGATAGGTTTATAGGTGTAAGTCCAAGTCACCTTACTAAGTGTCTTTTAATCTCTAATATAATTTAGACACTAATACGCACATATATTATTATTTTTTAAGTATCTATTTGGGGATAGCTTAAACTTATTAATTTTTATTTAACTTAGAAAATAAGTTGCATGAAAATAAGACATATATACCTTCGGAAAAAAAGAGAAATTATATAAAATTATAACCAAATATACTGAAAAATAAACTATATTAAGCAGACACTTAAAACAAAAATAAACAAATAAACAAACACTTATTAACAAGGGACTTAAACTTAGAATGCGTTGTATAAGCTGTTGCAAAACAATGTTTTGAGTTTAAAATGAACGTTTGTAAAAAGTTATAAAGGGCTATTGTTGTGAAATAGAGATCGATTTGAATTTTAAAAAGCGCTTTTAGCCTCTCAAAACATTTAATGAAACGGATCCTTAGTCCATAGTTTATATAAAATAAATAAATGTTAGAGAAGAAGTTCTGTTACTTGATTTAATATTGAAGTGCATATCTTTAATTTCCTCAAAATTAAGAAAAACCATCTGTAAATGTAACATAGTGATGATAGAATGTTGTTGTGCTGGCAATGAAATATGGAAAGGGAATGAAGTACTAGTCCTTTACCTAATCTTTATATAGTTGGTCAGAAAAATGATTGTGTTGTGATCGTGATCTCTCTTTTTTGAGAATTGAGGGAGTGCCAGGCTGCTAGCTCTACCCCATGCGTAATTATGTACAGATTGAAGTTTATCTTTAAAATATGATACATACAGCTGACTTGCTGGTAGGGGAGTAGCTAGCTAGGGGGCATTTTCATTTTTAACAAAAAAATACTGTATCAAATAAAATAATTGCACGTTCGCAGAAGCACTTTCGTTTTTAAATTATTTGATGCTTGAAGTTGGATTTATAGATTGGTGAAGTTGCAGCAGGTCAGTGATGATTGGAGCCTTTACAAAGAATCTTACTATTGGTTTTGCTTGCTCACCCAAATTAATAACATTAACATTTGATTTTCCATATTTGCTCTAGGGTTTTACTTTTTCTAGAGAAAGAGAGAGAGATTTTTATTTTAACAAAGAGAAGTAATTAGATGTGTATACTCTCTCAAATGAAGATTAAAGGTATCTCATAAAAACAGTTCTATAAGGCCTTATAGAATTGTTTTATGAGATAGAGATACATATATTTTAATTATTTTTTTAATATAGAAAAGTACTTAAATGTGTATACTCTTGAACAAAGATAAAAGGTATCTTATAGAACAGTTCCACGAGACCATCTTACTCACACATCTATGGATCCCCTGTATTGTGAGATTGTGGAGCTTAGTAAGATTATTTTTAAGAACATTACAAATCTTAAGAACTATACTTCCATCAATGAAGCTACTACTCAACGTGACAGAAATAGGAGTTATGGTTCCTGCTATTTTGATATCTTTATATGAAACTTATAATTTGGATTTTAGATTTGCGACTTCAAATCAAAAACTGAAAATTTAATTTGTAAGAGAGTGATATTAGAGATACTATAAACTTTATTACATAAGTTTTACAAATTAATGTGTCAACTTTTAAATACGATAAAAAAGTAATTAAGAACTTTATCAATTATGTTGTTGATTTAGCATTTATATTTGTTATCATATTATAAATTTTTTTGGTAGTAAAATTGATAATAATTTTAATATTTTTCATAAGAGAAATACAAACACCACACATAATTTAGTAGTAAAAAAGAGAGAAAGAATAAAATACACACACATGTTAATAGTTCAATGCAGTTTTATAGGTACCCTTTAAGTTTTCAATTTTTCTGATCACACCTCTTGTAATATCTCATGATTCTAATCAGTTTCTTCCATCAAATTCACGTTTAAATCATTAATAAAAAATTAATCACATTGAAGTAATTGAAAATCACAAAGAGTCTAATTAAGGAGAGAGAGGTATAGATGAGTGATATATTTTATGTGATTAATTTCCATTACTTATTTTAATAGGAAGTGGACAGACTCGAAGTAGTTAACCAAACCATTTTTTTTAATAGTTACGGTAGAATTCAAAGTAATGGTATTTTTTTTTTTATAGATAATTTCAATCTATGGCGTTTATTCCTGATAATAGTTTTTTATCATCAAACCAATACACCAATTAGTTTTTGGTGTAGGCAAAAATTGAACTTTAAATCTCTTATTTGATCATTGGAGACTTACCAGTTGAGCTAACTGGAACCCACAAAATTAAATTAATGACATTCATTCTATGATAATAGCTTTTATTATCAGGCTAAAGACACAAATTAGTTATTTGTGACGAAAAATTGTCTTATGTCAATAATAAATATTAGTAAAAACTCAAAGCTCTGACTAGGTGTGTGTATATATATAACTAGGTGTGTCGCTAACCCGTGCGATGCAAGGATTTATCTCTTCTTTGAGTAGTTTTTGTTATAGACGTGAGTTCAAGCTAATAGAGCACATTCTTAGTGTACATAAATATGCCAATAAGAAACATTACATACAAATCTTTGCACTAAAATAGACATTAAACAAGTAGTATGATTCTAGCTAATACGAAGTTGATTGATGAAAGTCGTGTGAGATATTTATAGATTGAAAGAAAAGAAGAAGAAAGTTTATAGTAAATTTTGAATAGAATAGAACTTCTTTGTTTGTGGTCTACTCTCATAAAAAAAATAAATAAAAATAAAAATAATGAGAAAGTTGATATTACATTTTAAGTTTCTCTAACAAACTTATCATTAGCCCACACAGTAGAGAGCACATAATTATATTCCTGACCAAATACTTGCACAAACTCCAACAATAAATCTTACAAACGTCAAAGTTCATGAATATATTCTAACATAAAAATTGATAAGTAAAAATTTTAGTTCAAAAGATTTTTTGTTTTAAATTCAATACTTACAATGGAGGCAGGAGGATGTTTTGATATAAAAAGCAAACAAAAACCTACCCTTTAAACTATAGAAACTTATTACCACAAAAAGGAATCATACACATGCACATGTTTTTGAAATCAAACTAAAGAATTAGAAAACATAGAATTAGACAAACCCATATGAAAAAAAAAAAAAAGCACATACCAAGATCTTTGTAGTTGTAGATTTAGATTCTGATAGTTGTAAAACACTACCTTTGGAAGGTTTAGATTTTGATGGTTTTAGAACACCTTCAATTATCTACTCTCTATATACCAGATTATATGTGACATTAAGGGTCCGTTTGGTTGGAAGAGTGGAAAAGTGAGAGGATGAAAAATTGTGGGAGGATGAAAAAGTGGGAGGATAGAAAATATTTAGTTTTCCCTCTTGTGTGTTTGGTTGGAGGGGTGGAAAAGTGAGAAGGTGGAAAACTCTTTTATTTGGTTGGAGAGAAAAATGGAAGGATGGAAAATACAATTTATATAAATTGACTATTGTACTCTTGTTACATAATAGATAAGAAATAGATTTATTTGTACTCATTAAATAATATAAAATTTACCACATCATATGTATAAATTTATGTTATTATTTTTATTATTATACTGTGAAAATTACAATAATGTACAACTTGATCACGTCACTTAAAAAAAAAAAAAAAAAAAAAAAGAGAGAGAGAAGAGAACCTGGACTGCTGGACGTTGGTGTGTTGTGAAGGTAAGATGAGAAGATGCAAAAGTGATAAGAGCAACCACATTAGTCTATCTAAAAAATTCCGTCTATTTTACAAAAAAAAAAAAAAAAAAAAAAAAAAACTTACTTTTTCTATTTTACACCATCATTTTTACAAAACACTCACATCAATTTATTTATTATACACATTTTTTTTATTAAAATAATATTTCTCTTCCCTTTTTCTATTATTTCCCACCTTCCCCCGCCTAACCCCTCCTTCTTTTTTTCGAGTCATAATACACTCCTTTAGAGCATCTCCAGCAGGTTCTTCAAATTTTTGTACTATTTGGAAAGTGAACAGTTCATTTAACATTTTGCCTACCTTCTTTTTCAAATACACTTTCTAATAGACTCTCTATCCTTTTCTCTATCCCATTTAAATATTATATCTTCATTCTTTCTTTAATATTTCTTTTTCAATCTTCTTTCATTTATCTAACTTTAATGAGAAGTGCTACATTCTTAACATTTTACAATATTTTCACAATAAATTATATGTGGTAAGTTATTACTGATTTTAATTTGAACACATTACTTAAATATTTTTTTTTTTTATCCGTATTAGTTAGTAACAACTCACCATTTAAGAATTATTATAAAAATATTGTAGTAGCATTTCTCAATTTTAATTTCTTATTCTTTATTTTATTTTTCCATTATCTTTTTTTTTTTCATCCACACGTTACTTTTCTTTTTTTCTCCTCCACACCTTTCCCTTATCTCTATCTTCACTTTTTTTTTTTTTTCTTTTTATCTATAGCACTTCGTCTGGAGCTCTATCTTCAATCTTCACTTTTCTTTTCCTCTCTAGCACTACGTCTACTCCAGAGCATTCAAGAAGTACCATTGCATGTCCTCCTGCCACCGAGGCTCAGATGGGTCAGCTTTGCTCTTTCTTTCTTTTTTTGTTCTAATTTGATTAGTTTTAAAATTATGATTTGAGTTTGTATTTTGATTGAGAGCTCCATCAATTTTGTATATGGGTTTTGATTATTTATATGAATTTGTATATGGGTTTGATGAATTTGGATCTAGATTTAGAACGATTTTGATGGTTTTGAGGTGTGTCCGTGACGATTTTGGGATGGGTTTCCCAGTGAGTTTTGATTAATTTTGAGTTGGTTTTTTCTTGATTTTGAGTTGGGTTTTCTAATTACTTTTCCGTTGATATTAATTTTCTGTTGATTTTGGGTTAATTTTCTGTGCTAGGTTGCGGTGTTTGGTGGTGGTGCTGGGTTTGGCAGTTGGGTGGTTATTTTCTGCTTCCTTCTTCTTATTCTGCTGCGTTGGGTTGTTGTAGACGTTGGGAGAGGGTATTTGTGTAAAAGTGCTTTCACAGCACTTTTCTCTCCAGGTTTTCCTCTTGATTTGGGAGGATGAAAATTGTGGGCCCGGGAGAGAAAATTTTCTCCCAGGTTTTCCTTTCTCCCCGTTTTTCTTTTTTTGCCAAACAGTGGAAAACACTATTTTCTACCCTATTTTCCTCCCTATGTTTTCCATCCTCCCTATTTTCACCCCAACCAAACACAGTGTAAGTGAGGAATACTGTAAAACATCATTGCACCTAAAAGAAAAATTAGATAAAAACAATTACTAATTCTCTTACCTGCTAGGTTGTGTTCCTAGGAAACTTGCAAAATCGAAAGGAAAAAAAAAAAAAAAATGAAGAACCATCAAACAAACGAAAAGAGGAGTTACTAAAAACATATTTCATAATTTAAATCAAAATTCAAATCTATAGAGATGTGTAATAAAAAATTCATAACCAAATACTTTCACCAACTTATTCAACAATAAATCTTACAAACCTCAAAGTTCATGAATATATTCTAACATAAATTGATAAGTAAAAAATTTTAGTTTAAAAGATTTTTTATTTATTTATTTATTTTTATTTTAAATTCAATACTTACAAAAAACAATGAGATAACAAAATTACTACAAAGAATTAGAAAAACTAATATGAAAAATAAAATCATGTTCCAAGATAAAGGTTTGTAGTTGTATGTCATTAAAAAAAAAGGTTTGTAGTTGTAAAACAACTACTAATTCTCTTACTTGCTAGGCTGTGTTGTTAGGAAACCTGCAAAATCAAAAGGAAAACAAAAAATAAAAATAAAAACATGAAGAACCATCAAACAATCGGTTTTTTATTCTCTAGATTAGATCATACGAAGTTTAACGGCTAGAATGGTTGGTGAGTTCTTCAAACATACGTGAAAGTCCATTAAGGCATTAATAGTATACACAAGTATCATGCAAGAGTTAGTTTAAGCAATTGTCTTCTTCTTTCTGGATATAGTACAAATGTTGGACAAATTTGCAGATGGGCATACGAAATCAAAGAAGCCTTGCATAGATTCTTAAGGGAAGGGAAGAGTTCTAGGGTTTTTATGTTTTAGTAGTAGTATAATAGTGTGTGGTTTTAGTACCATGTCTTTTTTTAATTGAAAAAATAAATTAGATTTAAAAATTATAAATAAAAAATGTTGATATGTGATTGTGGAGAGGTCAACTAAAAGTCAAAGTCTTAAGAGAGTTTGAGTTTAAGTTGGACTTGTTAGAAAGATAGAGTTTTACTCACTGTTAAGTTTGGATTAAAAAAAAATAATTTTATTTAAATATTGTGCTGACGTGGAAAATTGTGAGAGTTTCAAAGGTTTTGATTAAAAAGATAGACTTTCACTCCCTGTTAAGTTTGGATTAAATAAAAATAATTTTATTTAAATATTGTACTGATGTGAAAAATTATGAGAGTTTTAGAAGTTTCAATTAAAAAGATAGAGTTTCACTATTTGTTAAGTTTGGATTAAACAAAAATAATTTTATTTAAATATTATATTGGCGTAAAAAATTATGAGAGTTTCAGAAGTTTCGGTTATAAATATATATATATATATATATAGATTATTTGTATTCATTAGACCCTTAAAAAAAGTAAAATGAATTAATTAATATAAATATATATGTGGGATAATGCAACAATATGTAAGAGTACTATATAACTTCAATTTTTCTGTCTATCTACGAATTTGCCATTACCATATTTAAGAAACATGAGCGATGGTCTTGTACTATTTTCTATTAATGGATCTATTCCAGTAGAATTAAATATAAATAAACCCACTAGGGTCTCCAGCCAATGCGAAGAAGAAGAAGGGCACTAATGGCCACTACTAGGCTACTTTATAGATCCACATGAAGATAGTGTCATCTAAAAAAATCTAGGGATCGAACGTGACACTCTGTGGGTGGTCACTTCAAAGCATATCTTCTAATATTTATCATTTACTTTATACCATGTCCTCTCCTTTGTCCCTTAAAGGATTTATTAATTTATTATTATTAAGAATTTACGCTAAATCTAGCATTAATTAAACTAATTAAATCGTTAGGACATCTTTATTGACTCTTGACCCAAAAAAAAAAAAAACTGAAATGAAGTCAAATAGGAATTTGGAGATTGACATGGTAAGTTTTTATTGGACTTAATAAAGAAATACCTTCCATGAAGGGTCCACATGTTAGTTGGCCCGGGCCCCATGTGACTTTCACAGCCAGAAAAAACAAAAAATAACCATCAGATTCAGATGTGATCTTTGAAGCTAAATATTGAATGTACGATTTTTTTTATTTTTATTTTTTATTTTTTCTGAAATCGATATTTGTACTTTGAAATGTAAGAAAAAAAAGAAAAAAAATATGGTTTAAAAAAAAAACGGTACATAAAAGTTAAAAAATAAAAAAGACTATTTTTTAATCTAGTTTCAAACATACACTGAATTATCAATATCCTAGTCTAATATTTGATTCTCTCTTCATAATTGAATTTGAATGTAGTGTGTACTACACATACTTTTTATTTTCTTTAGTTAACGTGTGTATCTAAACTTCTTCTGTAATTATTTATTGGATATGTGTAATCTTCTAACCTAGTCTCATAGGACCCTATGAATCTCTCATTCTCTCGAGACCTTGAAAATTTCTAAATCAAATCGCTTGGGATTGTGCAATGATTATTTATAGAAACTTGGGCAGCTCACACAAAACAAGCTTAGCCTAGTCTACACAACTAATGGTCAGAAATTGTGGCTGAAAGCCTGAAATAATGGCATGCATACCTTATTGTTTAATGCTTTGCATAGAATCCCAAAATTTAAGGGCTAATAATATGGAAGAGGTCAAAGTCCAAGTCCAAGCACGAGAAGAAAGAAGAAGAAGACAACAGCACATAAAGAATGATAGTAACAAATGTTTGGCAATACAAATTAAACTAAAGGTTTCATCATTCGATGACTTTGTCATATTGTTTCATAAGCTGAGCAACAATATCAATCTCTTTCTGATTTCATGTATGAATAGTCATTGGCTCATTGCATCATCGGCATGGGACTTTAGGCAATCTAAGAGACAAAACTGAAAATCTTGCCTTGCCGGGTGACTTCAACATGTCCCTGCAATGGTAAAAATGTCATTTTCTTCCTTCTCATTTAGCTCATCCATCGCGTCAGGGTGCTTTAATTTGTCGCCCGCAATTTGTGTATGAATTATGCGTGCAACTGCAGCTTGAAACAATGTCTGTGAACATTTTAGAAACTCACATACTATTGATGCATCTACTATTGTCTCCATTACAAATTGACAAGATACAGATCTCTCTCTCTGAGTGAGTTTAGTTCAGCTTTTTGAAATTGCCTATTTTGGACCCAAAACACTAAACCAAATGGGCATTGTGTGCGTGTCATTTTTCCAAATGAAGACAATAAACATAGCCACAGAACAGAAAGACAAAGAAAATAAGCACAAAAAATAAATATATAAAAAATATTTTTATTTTGAATTCACCTAATAATTCCATTTTTTTTTTTGGTCATGGACTAGTGCTGACAAGTGACAATAGATGAAATACTCAACATTTGTCATAGTTTATTGAAGCGCCTCCTCGTGGATCATCCATGGCCATTGCAACAAAAAATGTACAGTAACTTGGCATCGTTCCACATCACAGCGGGTCTCATTACTTAAATTTATGACGAGACTTATTATGTATGTGAATCTTAGATGATAGAACATTACTTTTAGAGCGTTAAAAAATTTTTCATACAAAAAAATTAGCAAAGCATTTGGAAACTATTAATAATATTTCAGCCATTAACAAATGAGTGTATCAATTCGATCTTATGCAATTATGCCCAGAAAAAAAAAAAAAATTTACATAGTGGAAATACAAATTATATGGTCAAGTATTAAAAATCATACAAATTTTGATATATTTCTATCTCTCGTGGCCTGTGGATTGTTACTCAATATTCATTAAAAAAAATGCCATATGTTTTTGAATGTAGGACAAAGTTTATGATACAATGACATGAGAAAATTCCCCCCACGAATTATCTATCTAAGATTCTAAATTAAATCTTTCTTAATTCTTGCACTAAATGAAACATGAACATGAACTGCCTTCAAAAAAAAAAAAAAAATGAAACATGAACTTTACCAACTTTTCGCTTTTGATTTGTGACAAATTAGACATTTTGTTAGAGTTTTTCATTACATATTACTGAAATTAATAATGTGAAGTGCACATGGTTCTAACACATCACATATAATTTTGAAATGTCATTACTACCCAATATATATTACTTCATTAAACTTGTTAGGTTTTAGCGAAAAATATTAACAGATGTTTTAGATGTGTCACAAATCTACTAAATTAACTCTTTTAAGGTTTCTCAAAAAAAAAAAAAAAAATCTCTTTTAAGGGTAGCATTTGTAAAAGTCTAACTTATAATGGGCCTTATCTTTTCTTTTACTTCTTTGGGGGACTCATTTTGAGCATATATCTAAACCAACAAAAAGAGTTAAGATGGGTCATTAAATTTTTTCTAATAGGCCAGTGGGATATAATTAATTCACAATCTTAAGGACCAATTGGTGCATGAGAATTGGGCTAAATAGGCCCAAATTCAATTCTTAAAACATTGAACTAAAGTAGCCGATAAATTTGAGCAAGAAAAGGCCACCATCCCCGACCCAAAACCAAAAACAATTGCCAGTATATTTTACTTAAAAAACTAGCGGGCATACAAAGCCCATTTTGCCCATTCTTAGGTATCTATGAATTTAAAGGACCAGTGTCCAAATTTGCTCTCTCTCACTTGTAAAATTGAAAACCTTCTTCTTCTTTGATACGTTTGTTTTGTAATGATGTGTCATTGATGTAATGTACATTACTTTAATGTCACATTAATGTGTTTAGTTCATTTCATTTTTTCTAAAATTATCATAATCTAAGATTACAAAATATATTACATCACCTTCTTAAATGAAGGTGATCTTACATTACTTACAGCAAACATAATAATGTGACATCAAGCTAATGTGTATCATATCATAGGCACGTAACAGTATCACACTTTTCCAAAAAAAAAGCCCAAGAAAACCCACTTCATTATTGGGCTGGAAACTCAATAGTAGATCAAGCCCAACTACGGCCCAGAGATGGTGTTGCATTCTATTCAGGTCCTTTTCGTGAGTATGTCACCCCAAAATATAATAATATGATTTTGTAAAATAAAAAAGTGCAGCTGAGTTGGCAGCACGCCTCCACGCGTTGAGAACGCGAATGGAATAGTCTCAAAGTGGTGGCGTGCGTCACACCCGAACATCCACGCAAATCCCTCGTGTCCCAAATTTAAATAAATAAATACTCGTTACAAACATCACGCCGTCTCTCTTTACAAACACAACTGCCTCAAAATCAAATAGCACTCGCAATTTTTCTAGAGAGAAAAAAAAAAAGAAAAAAAAAAAAGTCGGCAAACAGTAAACTGTTCTTTAATTTTCTTTCCCCAAATCAAGGCTTTCTCGATTTTTCTTATTCTTCTTTGTCTTCTGTTTCAAGATCTGATCCATATGGTGAGTCTTATTTTATTTTATTTTTTCTTTACGTCTTAGTTTTTATTTATTTATTTTATTTAATTTTCGCAGATTGAACCGCATTTTCTCTGATCTCCTTTGTTGTTTTTCTTTTTGATTTTTTTAATTTTACTATTATTTTTCTATTGATCTATCTCTCTATTTACTGGAATGCTTTTTTTTTTTTTTTTTTTTGAGTATTTTACGCTTTCTTTAAGAATAATTTCTCATATAATTCAAAATTGTTATATTAGTCTTGGTTTCTGCTAATTTTTGTACTGATTGGCAGAGTTTTTGTTGTTGTTGTTGTTAGCTTTGCTTATTTTGTTTATTCATTTGTTTTTATTGTATATGTCTATGATTGTGGGATATATGATATTGCAAAATTTGAAGTAATCACAGATGACTTACTTTTTTTATATAATTCCTTAACTTGGGTGTGCCTGTAATCTGTCTCTTTGTGTAATTTTGAAGTAAAGCCTAATAAATTTGAGGAACCTTGAACTCTGGTCATTGAACCTTTTCTCTTTGGTATCTGTAATTGGTTGGATTTCTAAAACCCGAGATTGGGGTTCAAGTGATAGTCCAATGGTAATGGCATTTTTGGTGGTGGCCCATGTCTCTAGTTCAAAACCCACCTCCCCAACTATAATGATGCTAAGAGTGGGAAGCTAAAATTAGAAAGGAAAGGAATAAAAGAAAAAAAGTTGAGAGAGAGAGAGAGAGGGTTATTCAAAACGACGAGTTTTTCCAACATAATGAGATATTTTCCAAACCCTAATGCAACCATCCCTCCCCCCTCATTTTTCTCCAATTGAAACTTGGCGGTCACCTTGAAGGCTCGCTCTGCTTTTTAAGGTACTATAACTGTAATTTGCAACACTGTTTTTGCTAAAGAAGAGATTGAGGTGGTGTGAACTGAGTGGGGCAATACCCGCCACTTATGTATGAGTCCCAGGATGCAACATATGACTTTCATTTTTTAAATTTATTTTCTCCATTTACTTTTTCTATATTCTATTGTAAACTAAGAAAAAATATTATTTAAATATTGAAGAGGGAGATGAAATCATATCTGTAATATGAATGATGAGACTACTTTAGGTTTTTGTTCTCGTGTTGATCATGAGTTCTATATGTATTTAGTTTTCTTTCTTCTTCTTTGTTTATTATCCTTCTTTTTTTGTGTTTTAATCATTATTATTGGGTGTAAAAAGTGTCTCTCAAATTCTTATTTGCAAAGTTTACCCAGCATTATTTAACTGTTAAAGAAAGATTGATATTTGATTGGGCAGCTGGACATTTTACATTTTGATATATGGTCTTTTGTAGGATACCACCACAATGAAGGGTAGTCTGCTGGCATTTACAGATGATTCAGTTCTCTCAATTAACGCTGTTTCTACTGCAGCGAGTGAGCTTGGTTTTCAAGGGGTTGAACAATGTGATTCTAAAATCATCACTCAAGCATCTTCTTTGAGTATGTTTTTCTTGCCTCTTTTGGGTTTTGTAATAGTGATCTATGTGCAATTCATATTTCTATAGATGTAAACAAAGGGTAATCCATTGAGAGTTGAGTTAGACTGCATTAATTGTGTGCCTATTCATCCAAATTGAGGTTGCTGCTGGGACTGTGTAACTTATTTCTTATTATTACTGGGTACTAGCCATTCACTAGACCAAAATATTATAGAAGTAATATCCTTGAAAAAATACACACACTCATCTCTCTCCATTTATGTTATTTAACTTAGCTTTTGCTTCTCTTTTTTACTGTTTCTGCATACCTACAATGTCCATTGTACCTTCTATCGCCTTCCTTTCACTCTCTCTCTCATGTGGGATTGGCATGAATCTTTTTCATTTATCTCTATGATATTGGGAGTGTATTATGATTTGTGACTTTCTGCCCCCTTCTATTTATCCAATAAAATTATGTGTCCTTTTCAATTCTAAATTTAACATACATAATTCTTGCTGAAGTTAGTAATAGATTGTATGAAGGTAGGTAGTTTGTGTAGCTTGTAGTCTAGTTCTGTGAATTCTTTGTGTATGCATAGAAGCTCTGTGGCTTCAGCCTGATATCTCAGTGATATAGAATTGGGGAGCATAGAATATTATTTTTCCTACAATAATTTTGAAATTCAAGACCATATTTGGATTGAGCAACTTATATATATATATATATATATATAAACACTTTTATTTTCACAAACTTAACCAGTAATTATTTTATTCCTTATTTCTTTTCCTCTTAATTTAATTATAGAAAACTTTGGATCATGATGATTATTTATAGCCGTTTCTTTTGCTTCTTCTTATAGGGAAGTCTTCATGCCATTTATTGTATAATTTCAGTCTTTTCAGATTATAAATAGCTTGGTTTTACAAGCCCTTACTAACAAGATACATAATTTTATAACTTGATTAACCCTTTTTTTTACCTGACCTTCTTACAGGGTCTTTTAAATTCAAGCCTCTTTTTTTTAAGAATGCTTCCATATTAGTTCTAATTCAAATATTCTGTTCTCATTTCTCTTCTGATTATGGTCTTGACTTACAATAGATCAGCTGTCTGTGGAGTCTTCCTCTTTCGAGACTGTAATTTGTATCTGTAGATCAGTTGAATTTCCCACTGACCGGTTGTTTGAGGAAATCTTAAGAGTATTGAAGCCTGGTGGGACAATCCTAGTTCATAAGAATCCTCAGTCTACTGTGGGGGAAACAGATAAGGTAATTAGTTTGAAGTTTTGTGATTATATGAAATTAGTTTGAAGTGATAGATTTTAATAGGATTTTCTTACAGATAACCTCTGCTCTTGAGCGCAAGTTACTGTTGGCGGGTTTCTTAGAAGTGGGAGTTCTCAAATCAACGGTTCCATCCGAAGTTCAGTCTTTTGGGGTAAGTTTCTGTGTCTAAGCCTGTTTAAAGTGGTATTATTTTGTTCTCTACCCCCTCAATGCAACCCTTTCTAAAAATTGGAGATTTTAAGATGTATATATCATATGGTAAGGAATTTGGCTTTGTTTCCAAAACTGATTATAACTGCATAGCTCCAAAGGCCATCTACTTTATATTATTCTTTGAGCCGTGAAGGTGAACCTAGTATATGCAAATCTTATGGTGCTTTGATGCTTGAACTTCAAATGTCTTCCAAAGTAATAACTAGATAGTGAAATCAAAGCCTAATGGAGTTCTTCTATAATTGCTGTGATCTAAATTTATTCGGTTATATTTTCTCATTTTCCCATACGAACCAGCAGTCCATAGGAGACGCAAGCTGTCAGCCTTTAGCAATAAAAATGATAAATGCCACCTAAAAATCTGCCAAGCAAAATGTTTACCTTTTTCCTCTATGAGATTGGCAGTCCTGCACATTTCATCTCTATAAAGTATATCTTTTTTCTTGCTCCCAATTTTGAGTTCCTCCAATTCCTTTCCATCTATAAGCAGGATTCAATCACAGTAGAGAATGTCAGATTAACATGGTGCTAACACACAATTCTGCAAATAAATCTATAATTAAGTTATATCTTAGTAATATAACCCAAATGATCCTCATTTAGAAACTGAACAGATTTTACAGGAAAATATTTTGGATGAGAACATTCACGAATTCTAATAGTTTCTTCTGCAGACTATTAACTTTAGGGACAGACACTGCATTTATTGATTTAAACCATTAAGAGTGAATAAACTTCCTTATAGTTTATCTTCAAAAAACTCCTTATCTTTCTCACCTGTTGACAAAGGTAGACAATTATACCAATGTAATCATTAAACAAAATGTTAAAAGGTCCAAGAGCTTGAAGGTAAACCAGCCATCCTGAGCCTGACCAGCAAGTGCTGTAAAGTCTCGGTGAGTTGATTACACAAGGTCTTAAAATTAGATCCGAAACCAGAAGAAGAACAAAGAAGCTTTAAGTGGATATGGATAGGATGAGTGAAGAATAAATACCGTATTTATTAATTTTTATCAGCTATTTGTAATTAAGACAAATTAGATGAAGAAGCCCATTTAGTATTTTTGCGCACAGTTTGTGTAACCCCTTTTCTATTTGCCACTTGAATGGTGGTTTAATTTATGAAGTTTCTGGACCTCAACACCATGTTTAGTTTCAGTTATAATTTGGGGTGGATGGTTTTGATTATTTTAAAGGTATGTAGGTGGTTCCATCAGGTTGCAGCTACATTCTAGATGATGAATATGAAAGAATGAATACTTCTCATACCATCTCCTTGATTGAGAGGTTTATATTTGTAGTTGATAAGTGTCTTCTTCTTTGTTCATAGGTTAAGGCTAAGAAACCTTCGTGGAAGATTGGCTCTTCATTTGCCATAAAAAAGGCCACCAAAACTTTACCTAAAGTCCAGATTGATGATGATTTTGATCTGATTGATGAAGATAGCTTATTAAGTGAAGAGGACTTGAAGAAACCACAGCTACCACAGGGTAAGATATAATAGGAGCCTAAAACAGTTCTCGTTATCTTTCTTGAATGGGGTTTGGTTAAGTCTTGGGAGTTCTGATGCCTTCCCCCTACCCCCTTTTAACCTTTCCATGTATTTAACATTATGCTTGTGCAGTTGACGATTGTGAAGTTGGAAGCACTAGGAAAGCTTGCAAAAACTGCACATGTGGAAGGGCTGAAGAAGAGCAGAAAGTACAGTTGGGATTCACTGCAGAGCAGATCAATAATCCTCAATCAGCATGTGGCAGTGTATGTCTTATATTGCTTGATATGAATTTTAGTTGCTGCATGGAGTGACATTTTTTGGCTGCATATGTTGATTAGCATTTATCTTTAAGATTGATTGAAGTGGCATGCCTGTACATATAGCTTGTATGCTTTAATGGGGTTGTGCAGAAGTAAACTAATGATACTGGGTTATAGTGGTTTTTTATTTATCAAAACCTTTAGAAGTACAGGATGATCAAAGGACAAAATTTGTAACGGTAGACCTCAAGGGCTCAATGAAAACGTCAAAGCTGTCTTTCATTATGTCATGCATGCAGTTGCTTGTTGCTTGACTGTGCTGGAAATATCTAAATCACCCTTTTTCATAAATGTTACTAACAATGCGCTAAAAATTCTTATACAACCTGCAGTGTGGACTGGGGGATGCTTTTCGGTGCAGTACATGCCCTTACAAGGGTCTTCCACCATTCAAGCTTGGCGAGAAGGTATTTAAAATCATAAGCCCTCCCTCCCCATCCTCTCAATTTTAGGATTACGTTTAAGTGAGAAACTAGTGTAAATATTCGACTTATGTCTTTTTGCAGGTATCGCTATCTGGGAACTTCCTTGTAGCAGACATATAGGAATGATGTTTCAGATACATTCAAACAGGCTCACTGTTAATGGTTCTGTCTGCATTAAAAAAAAAGAAAAAAAAAAAAGAAAAAAGGTTCTGTCTGTATTCATGTTGCTGGCTATAGTTCAATCTTTATCTGGTGCCCCCCAAAACATTAGAAGTTTTGAGATGTTAGGTTTTGAATTACTGGCTAGCTTAAGTTTATTGCAGACAAAGACATGCCCTGTTGTGGTTTATGATTGTCGACAATGTCTTAATGAGAAAATAATGACTTTTGTTCTGATGACTATTCTTCTTTTTTTCCCTTGTTCCAAGAATTGTTCCTCTAGCAATTATAGTATTGAGATATGCCTCTGAATTACTAATGAAAAAGAAAAGGGTAGAGAGAAAAAATCTGCTTCCTAATTAGATCTTTGTGTATGATGTTAGCTCCTGTTATTTTTTTTCCTGGCTAGAAAAGCTAGATGCGATAGCCTTTAGATGAAAGGAAATGAAACACGCCTTAAGAAATCAAACCATTTTAGTGAATCGAAGTAACTTGCCCAGTTTTGAACTTGACAACATGTAGCAAAGTTCATGAAGTAATGTTAGGAAGCAATGCCACACAATGAACTGGTAGGTAAAGTTCCAACTCTCAGTTTTGTTTTGGATATTTCTCAACAGAGAATATAGATCTACTATTTTTTTTTTGTTGGTTTTTGAGACTATAGATTCATTTACCTAACGATGCTGCACAACGCAACAATGTAGTTAAAATCTTTTATTTATTTCCTCAAAATATAAGGCAAACTTTTAATAATCGGTCTACGGAACTACTTCATATCCTTTGGAAATCGGACATGAACAATAATAGTTCAATTGTTTTCCATTGCATTACCCGATGAAGTAAAGGAAATTAAAAGAAAAAGAAAAAGAAAAAAAATTAGAAGAGTGGTCTTCACGGCTCTTTTTGTTTTTTATTTTTTTTATTTTTTATTTTTTTTATATAAGATAGAAATTCTACTATAGTTTAATCTAAGTGTATATGTGTATGAGTTTTGCTCTCCATATTTTACAAGCATTTTATACTTATATAGTGATCATTGCGTCAAGAGTGCGCGTTGACTCACTGCTATTTAAGTATAGATCAAATCTATATGTATTGTTATACTAACCTGCATATTAATCCCAATAAGTATGTGTTAAGTTGTTCACTTAGATTCAAAAAAAAAAAAAAAATGGTTGTTTGCATAGATTATAAAACATTTAGAAAACTTCTTTCTTTGTGGCTATAAGGTTTTTATTTATTTATTACTTGGATTAGTTTATTATTTGAAATTTAAGACAAGAAATTTTACTAGTTGAATTAACTGAAACTCACCGTTTCTCAATGAATAAACATAAAAAGAATATACCTTCTTTTTTTTTGTTTATAAAAAATTATAAGGTACCTAACTTTTTTTTTTTTTTTGAATAGCATATAAGGAAACACTTAAAAAGGGATTTTTCATATAAAAAAAAATATATTTTAACCAAAAAAAAAAGGGATAATGCTTAAATATAAAGTTAAAATTTTTAATTGCATAAATCATCGCAAATCCTTAGTTTACTTAAATTAAACTTTAAGTTGTAATCCTTTAATCAAGAAAAAATTACACTTTTAAGTCACTAACCGACCTACCCTCCTTCGATAAAAAGGGTTAGAACTCAGGACCATAGAAGACCTACAGTTACTTGACTTATTAGTTGACTCTCTCTCTCTCTCTCTCTCTCTCTCACAAACGGTAACTTAGGAACCAAGGACTTCACCCAAAAGCCCAAAAAAGAAAATTAAAATTATTATTTTTTAAAAATTAGGGTTTTGTGCTCCAAATCCGATATTTCGTATTTCGGTTCTCTCAGCCTCAGCGCCTCACAGGTACTATTTTCTTCTCTCAATCTTTCTTTTGCGTTTGGTTTCTCAGAAAATTTTCAATAATTAATAGAAGGAAATTTGGGTAATTGCATTTTTTTTTAATTAAAATGATTTCCTGTGATTTATTGGTTCTGAACACTGAATCCGAATGAAGCTGAATTAAAATTGATACAATTTTCTATTCCAATTATATATTTCGGCGTTCGTATAATTTCTGAATTACGCGCTTTTGACTATATATATATATTATTATTTTCTCTTTTTCGCACTTGTTGAATTTAAATTCCTTGGAATCGTCGGTATTATAGGTTTTGTTTTTCTTATTCTTAATTTAATATGAGGTGCTGTTCGGTTCGTACGTTGTGATTTTGAATTTTTTTTTTTCATATTTTTCCTGGGTCAGAATTCTTGAATTCCATTAACCCTATGTGTGTGTGGACATTTATGAATCAAAATTGATTACTTTATTTGGTTACTAGAAAAGAATTTATGTTCGATTTTGCTTTCATTTTTTTTTGGGTGAATTTTCAAATGTTTGAATCTGCTATAGGCCAATGCCAATAAATTCTAGGGTTTTATAGCTACTTGATAGTGTTTTTCTTCAACAATCTCTTTTTTTTTTTGGTGGGGTTTTATTATATTTGTGATTTATGGGTTTGTATTATTCCTACAAGATTGAATTCATAATTTGTATGCCGTGATCATATTTATTAGCATGAACATTTTTTCTTGTTTAAAATCATGTGATTTGGCATTTGAAATTAACAATCCGGGCTTTTGAATATTCAATGGTAAATGTTAAAATTTTTGGGATATCACTTAACTTTGTCGGGTAAATAGTTATGGAATATATGTTGGTTATCTTTTGGATGTTGTGCATGTAGATGGCAGAGTATGTTAATATGTTTGAGGACAGGGACAGATCCGATGTCCAGTTGCTAGCTTATTTTTGTGGTTCCCTTTTTGATTGGTCTAGGGCTTGGGGACTCACCTCTAGTGATTCCCTCCCTTTGTTCCTTTGTTCTCTTCACTGTACTTAGTTTTTTGTTGTTTTCTTTTGTTTTCTTGTTTGCTTTTCTTTTTGTTTGTTTCTCTCTCTGTACTTTCTGCTCTGCCTCTGTTTTCATGAGGCAGTTCTCTTAATATACTTCTTTATTACTTATCAAAAAAAAATAACTACACATTTTTTCGAGCTCCTCAAAAACTTATTTCCTAGTTGATTTTTCTTTATTTAATTGAAATATCATTTTTGCCTTTGTTTATTTTTTCTCTGCAGGTGATTAATTTCTGAGGGAAAGTTTCTAAACAAGCACCAGTAGTTCAGTTGTCACATTCTTTTTTTTTACTACATTTTTAAGTGGGAGAGGGGGAGTTGACCTTGGACATCTCCATTGGAAACACCAGGCAACACCATTGAGCTACAAGGCTCTTGGTGTCACTTTGGAATTTTTTGGATCTTCTTCCATTGAGAAGTTTTTTATCAGCAGGGGATTTCAAGAATTTGCAATATGACAGATGAGGCTCCAAGCTATACACGAAAGTGGTATTTCAGTAGAAAAGAAATTGAAGATCAATCCCCTTCCAGGAAGGATGGAATTGATTTCAAGTATGAGTCACACTTGCGGGAGTCATATTGCCAATTTCTTCAGAAGCTTGGCAAGAAGATTAATGTGTAAGCTTATGTTATGATTTATATTATTAATGGCATCTTAGACCTAGTATTGCCAAAAAATGTAGGTTTCTGTTATTTTTAAACATGTTCTTTTGCTGAGTCATGAGGCTTCCAATTGAATTTGTTATATGCTGTTCTTAGTGATTGTGTTTTGTTCTTATAAGTGATGGCCGTGTCATCTACGTCCCCCTCTAGTTTTAATACAAATTATGCCTTTGTTTAAAAATGCCTATATGAATTAGATGTTGATTTATATTTGTGGTGTTCCACATACCTGGTTTAAGGTTCGCTATATATACAGCCAATGTTGCATACTCTTAGACTTGTAATGTTTGGAGCATGCATCTGGTTGTTGATTGGACCCATGATACAGCTGTCTACTTGTTTATGAATGGTTATCTGAATAACACCTTTTTGCTCCTTTTACTCGTTCAAAAATCCATTAGTGTTCTCCAAGATAAAGGTTTTGGAAAAGATCGAACACCTCTTTTACTAGATTTAGTCATTTTTTGCTTCAATATGCTTTGTTCTCCAAGATAGGAGCAGTAAGCTTTTGAAATGAATGACTTGTTACTGTGACTTCTCCAAAAGGGCCCTTAAAGTGTCTCCAATTATATACCCTTCTGAATTGCCTTGTTATCTTAGGATGTTTTGCGGTGCTATTTACTGTGAACTTCTTGTCCTCATAATGTATTAATTACACTGGATACAATATAGTTGATTATTCCCTTCATATGTAGTAGCGTCTCAGATGATTGTGTGCCATCAATTTATGGCAATTCACCCACGATACTGATTGATGCTGTCTGCCTTTCAGGCCTCAGGTGACAATAGCAGGTGGAATGCTGTTGTGCCATCGGTTTTATATACGTCAATCTCATGCTAAGAATGATTGGCAGGTAGACATTTTTATATTGCTTTGTTTTTTCTTTTCCTTTTTTGATAAGCCATTTTATATTGCTTTACTATCTTTATGACTAAAATGTGTCAGACCAGGAAGTTGTAATTTTTGTTCTTGCGATGAACATTCTTAGAATATATATATATATATATATATATATATATATATACACACATATAAATGAAAAAAGAAAAAGAAAAAGAATCCAATAAGAAGATTTTCAACTGAAAGGGGCAATTCAAATGCTTTGTAGATAATTCCCATTCTCATTCCTGCCCAAATCACCCAAACTCCCTTAACTTATAGACGCTCAGTTATCTGCAATTGGATCAGTAAACAACACAGGGAAGGATAGATGGAGAAATTAGTTAGAAGACAAACACAAGGAGGATTATGAATCTTTTTTTATTTCCTTCACTTACTACAGTTAGTGTACTTGTGCTGTAGTTTATTCTTGCTTGTTTTATCCCTATGGTAAAGTTTTGCATGGTGAGATGGGTTTCATAGTTTATGACGCACATCAGCAAAATCTGATTAGTTCTTAAACCTGGATACGCGTATCTGTACTGTTTGTTATATTTTAAATTATGTCATATACATATACTCTTAAAGAGTGAATAATTTTAAATATTCTTGAAAATTGATATGGTTCCAAAATCTATGATAATTTTCTTCTTAGTGAATCTAGCTTTTCTTGGCATGCCAAAATGTGGAAGTTTGAAAAGATTTGCTTATCTATTAGTTATATTTATCGCTTAAACTTGGTAGTGCCATGTTACAGACAATTGCAACTGCAAGCATGTTTCTTGCTTCCAAAATGGAGGAGACACCACGATTCCTGAAGGATGTCGTTATTGCGGGTTATGAGTTGATGTATGAATGGGACAATTTAGCCCAGCAAAGAATAAAGAAACAAAGTGTAAGTAGAAATACCCATTCTTCATTTTGACCTTCTATATTTTCCATGATTATGATTTCTTATTTCCCACTTTGTGCTTGTAGGAGGTTTTTGATAAGCAGAAGGAATTAATCTTACTTGGGGAGAGACTTCTGTTGTCAACAATTGCATTTGATCTCGATAGTCAACTTCCATACAAGCCTCTTGTTGCAGCACTAAAGACATTGGAGCTGTCTGACCTTTCTAAAGTAGCATGGAATTTTGTGAATGATTCGTAAGAATTAGTTCTCTCATCATATTCTTGGTGTACGACATAGCATAGATGTGAATCAAGGTATTTATAGATCTTTTGGATAATTGAAGTCTCCTGTGAATGTAATGTGTAGGCTTCGGACGACATTGTGCTTGCAGTATAAACCTCATTATATTGCTGCTGGTTCCATCTTCCTTGCTGCCACTGTTTTACAAAATATGGAGCTGCTTACAAAGAAGAGAAAGGTTTGGTGGCTGGAGTTTGAAGTAGCACCGAAACAGTTAAAAGGTTTGTCATGATATATCTCAAAATATTTTGTACTTAAATATCATGAATTATGACTTGCGGGGATTGAAATCAGCTGCATGTTAGTTTTTCTACTATGTAATCTGGACCTAGGAGATATATTTAATGAAAACCAGAAGACCGTTTGTAAGAGTTATGGTTGATGCCTGACAATGTATTTGAGTTTCCTGTCCTGTTTTGTTTCTTTGTTTGTTTGTTTTTCCCTCCCTCTAAAGCATGGATGATGTGGTTTAATTGTAGTCTCTGCTTCTAGTGTACTGGTTGGTTGAATTGCTGTGTCATTGTTTTCAACTTTCTCCTCTCTGGTTTTATTGGCGGTTGGATTGTTACATTCTTCAGATAGTCTTTTTAACTTTATGAATCCTTTCATCAGAGGTCATCCAGCAGATGATGCTCAAGTTGTTAAAGCAAGACCGAAAAAAAGCACCACGAACTGCATGTGGGAGGAACACTCAATCTGAAGCTTTAGCTCAAAAGTCAGTGGTTAGTAGCAATCAAACATACATTTCAAGTGGATCAACTTCTGATTGCCATTCTAGCCATGGAACCCTGGTGGAGGCTGGAGGTGTAAAGTCTAATAGTAGCCTGAATCAGGAAAAAGTTGACAACTGTCTT